>NW_028225625.1:0-249662 GCF_052327205.1 Somniosus microcephalus | reverse complement strand
GCTGTAAAATGGGATTAGAATAGACAGGGCTTGATGGCCAGCGCGGACGCGATGGGCCGAAGGGCCTCTTTCTGTGCTGTATAACTCTATGACACTGCCCCTCCGACAGTGCGGCGCTCCCTCAGTACTGCCCCTCCGACAGTGCAGCGCTCCCTCAGTACTGCCTCTCCGACAGTGCGGCGCTCCCTCAGTACTGCCCCTCCGACAGTGCAGCGCTCCCTCAGTACTGCCCCTCCGACAGTGCGGCGCTCCCTCAGTACTGCCCCTCCGACAGTGCGGCGCTCCCTCAGCACCGCCCCTCCGACAGTGCGGCGCTCCCTCAGTACTGCCCCTCCGACAGCGCGGAGCTCCCTCAGCACCGCACTGGAGTGTCAGCCTCGCTTTATATGCTCAAGTCCCTGGAGCGGGATTTGAACCCACAACCTTCTGACTCTGCTATTCACTGAGTCACAGCTGACTCCAGTCTTTTACACAGTTTCATCATAACGTCCTTGCTTTTGCACTCTACGCCTCTCCTAAAGCAGGGGAGTTATGATGAATTGTTAAACAGTTTTTTTTTTGCAGTGACCAAGGCTGTCTGTAGGAAACAATTGTGCATTTGAAAGAAGCTTGTATTGTGAAGCTTGTGCCCCTTTGCCAGGCCCGCTGCCTGCGGCCCCTCTCCCAGATTCCAGCCCCAGCTCTGTGCTGACTGAGCTGCTCTCACCTGGGGACAGCGCGTCACAATCGGCCCCAGCGCACCTGAGCTGGAGAGGAGACCCCGCCCCCTTGCCTCGCCGCCATTGGTTGGGGGACCAGGCCGCCCTCGTCTATAAGAACATAAGAAATAGGAGCAGGAGTAGGCCAATCGGCCCCTCGAGCCTGCTCCGCCATTCAATAAGATCATGGCTGATCTGATCCTAACCGCCAATCCACTATCACAGAACCATCTCCTGAATCTAACAGAATTAGACACACGAAATAGGAGCAGGATCAGGCTACACGGCCCCTGGGCCCGCTCCGCTACCCACTGGGCCATGACCGATCCGAACCTAGACTCCTGTCCAAATTCCTGCCCGCTCCCCGTAACCCTTAATTCCCTTTACTTCTAGGAAACTGTCTATTTCTGTTTTAAATTTATGTAATGATGTAGCTTCTACAGCTTTTTGGGGCAGCATATTCCATGGACCTACCACCCTCTGAGTGAAGTAGTTCCTCCTCATCTCAGTTTTGAAAGAGCAGCCCCTTATTCTAAGACTATGCCCCCTGGTTCTAGTTTCACCCATCATCGGGAACATCTTCCCTGCATCCACCCGATCCAACCCCTTCACAATCTTATATGTTTCAATAAGATCGCCTCTCATTCTTCTGAACTCCAATGAGTAGAGTCCCAATCTACTCAACCTCTCCTCATATGTCCATCCCCTCATCCCCGGGATTAACCGAGTGAACCTTCTTTGTACTGACTCGAGAGCAAGTATGTCCTTTCTTAAGTATGGACACCAAAACTGTACGCAGTATTCCAGGTGCGGTCTCACCAATACCTTGTACAACTGAAGCAATACCTCCCTATTTTTATATTCTATCCCCCTAGCAATGAAAGCCAACATTCCATTGGCCTTCTTAATCACTTGCTGCACCTGCATACTAACCTTTTGAGTTTCGTGCACCAGGACCCCCAGATCCCTTTGTACTTCAGTACTTTCCAGTTTCTTGCCATTAAGATAATAACTTGCTCTACGATTTTTCCTGCCAAAGTGCATAACCTCACACTTTCCAGTATTGTATTCCATCTGCCAAATCTCTGCCCACTTACTTAGCCTGTCGATGTCCCCTTGCAGGTTTTTTATGTCCTCCTCACTCACTACTTTCCCTCCCATCTTAGTATCATCTGCAAACTTTGATATGTTACACTCGGTCCCCTCCTCCAAATCGTTAATATAGGTTGTGAAGAGTTGGGGACCCAGCACTGACCCCTGTGGAACACCACTAGTTACTGATTGCCAGTCTGAGAATGAACCATTTATCCCAGCTCTCTGCCTTCTGTTCGATAGCCAATCCTCTATCCATGCCAGAATATTACCCCCAATCCCGTGATTTTTTATCTTAAGCAATAACCTTTTGTGTGGCACCTTGTCAAATGCCTTTTGGAAGTCTAAATACACTACGTCCACTGGTTCCCATTTATCCACCCTATACGTTACTTCCTTAAAGAACTCCAGCAAATTTGTCAAACATGACTTCCCCTTCATAAAACCATGCTGAATTTGTCCTATTAAATTATGATTATCCAAATGTCCTGTTACTGTCTCCTTAATAATGGACTCCAACATTTTTTCCAGCCTTCTGTCTACTGCCCTTTTTAAATAAGGGTGTTACATTAGCAGTTTTCCAGTCTGCCGGGACCTTTGCCGAGTCCAGGGAGTTTTGGAAAATTATTACCAATGCATCCACAATCTCTACCGCCACTTCCCTCAAGACCCTAGGATGTAAGCCATCAGGTCCAGGTGATTTATCCGCCTTGAGTCCCATTATTTTACCGAGTACCACTTCCTTAGTGATTTTGATCGTGTTTAGCTCCTCCCCCCCCCCCCTTTAGCCCCCTGTTTGTCCAGTGTTGGGATATTCTTAGTGCCTTCTACTGTAAAGACTGATGTAAAATATTCATTCAGTGTTTTTGCCATCTCCATATTTCCCACCATTAATTTCCCGGGCTCATCCTCTAAGGGACCAACATTTACTTTAGCCACCCTTTTTTTTTAATATAACTATAAAAACTCTTACTATCTGTTTTTATATTTTTTGCTAATTTACTTTCATAATAACTATCTTCCCTTTCTTAATCAATCTTTTTGTTATTTTTTGCTGTCTTTTAAAGTTTTCCCAATCCTCTATCCTCCCACTAGATTTGGCTACCTTATATGCCCTTGTTTTTAGTCGAATACTATCCTTAATTTCTTTACTTAGCCACGGATGGCTGTCTTTTCTTTTACACCCTTTTCTTCTCAGTGGAATATATATTTTTTGGAAGTTGTAAAATAACTCCTTAAATGTACACCACTGATCATGTATCGTCTTACCCTTTAATCTATTTTCCCAATCCACTCTACTCAATTCCGCTCTCATATCTTCATAGTCTCCGTTATTCAAGCTTAGCACGCTTGTTTGAGATCCAACCTTCTCGCCCTCTAATTGAATATGGAATTCAACCATGTTATGGTCACTCATTCCAAGGGGATCCTTTACTAGGACATTTTTAATTAATCCTGTCTCGTTACACAGGACCAGATCTAAGGTTGCTTGCCCCCTGGTCGGTTCAGTTACATACTGCTCAAGAAACCCATCCCTAATACACTCAATGAACTCATCCTCAAGGCAGCCCTGCCCAATTTGATTTGTCCAATTAATATGATAGTTAAAATCCCCCATAATTATAGATGTTCCCTTATTACAAGCCTCAACTATTTCCTGATTGATACTCCGTCCAACCGAGTTGCCACTGTTCGGAGGCCTATAGACTACGCCCACTAGTGTTTTTTTCCCCTTATTATTCCTTACCTCCACCCAAACTGTTTCATTATCCTGATCTTTTGACCCAATATCATTTCTCTGTATTACAGTGATTCCTTCCTTTATTAACATAGCCACCCCACCTCTCCTTCCTTCCTGCCTGTCCTTCCTGATCGTTAAATAACCTGGTATGTTTAATTCCCAGGCATTGTCACCCTGCAGTCATGTTTCTGTAATGGCCACAAGATCATACCCATATGTAGTTATTTGTGCCATTAACTCGTCTATTTTGTTACGAATGCTACGTGCATTCAGATAGAGAACTTTCAAAGATGTTTTGTGACACTTAGTTCCTGCTTTTGCCCTTTTTATTACTTTACCTTTTACTCCATACCTTCTGCCCCTTCCTAACACGCTCTGGTTTTTAATTTCCCCACTGCTACCTAAGTCTATATGACCTTCTCTGTTGTCATTTTTATTATTTGCTCTCTAGGAATCTCCCCCCCACTAGTTAGTTTAAAGCCCTCTCTACAGCCCTAGTTATATGATCCGCCAGGACTCTAGTCCCAGCACTGGCCAAATGAAGCCCGTCCCAACGGAACAGCTCCCTCCTGCCCCAGTACTGGTGCCAGTGTCCCAGGAAGCAAAACCCATTTCTCCCACACCAGCCTTTGAGCCACGCATTTAACTCTCTAATTTTATTTGTCCTAGCCAAATTCGCTCGTGGCTCAGGTGATTATTACCCTTGTGGTTCTGCTTTTTAATTTGGCCCCTAGCTGCTCAAACTCCCTCAGCAGAACCTCCTTCCTTGTCCTATCTATGTCGTTGGTACCAACATGGACCACGACAACTGGATCCTCCCCCTCCCACTTTCTCTCCAGTCCAGAGGAGATGTCCTTAACCCTGGCACCGGGCAGGCAACACAGCCTTCGGGACTCTCGCTCTCGGCTGCAAAGAACTCTATCTATCCCCCTAACGATACTATCCCCTACCACTACAACATTTCTTTTAACTCCCCCCACTTGAATGGCCCCCTGCTCCACGGTGCTGTGGCCAGGTTGCTCATCCTCCCTGCAGTCCCTGCTCCTGTCCCCACAGGGAGTAAGAGCCTCGAACCTGTTGGACAAGTGCAAGGGCTGCGGCTCCTCCAACACTACCTCCTGGATCCCCGTACCTGCCTCACTTCTAGTCACACCATCCTGACCCTGGTCACGGACTACATCTGAATTAATTAATCTAATTGGTGTGAATACCTCGTGATACACAGAGTCCAGGTAACTCTCCCCCTCCCTGATGTGTCTCAGTGTTTGAAGCTCAGACTCCAGCTCTTCAACACGGAGCCGGAGTTCCTCGAGCAGCCAACACTTACTGCAAATGTGATCACTGTGAGCATCAATGGTGTCCACCAGCTCCCACATATTGCAGCAGCAACACATCACCTGATCTCCCATTCTATGTAATTAATTAAATTTATTAATATTATTCTTAAATACCCTCTGTCCCGATTCTAGATGGTGAATATCACACCTTAGAAACTATAAACCAAAGAGATTTAAGCTTAAAAAGGGAGAAACACTTACCAACCAATCAGTTACCCGCTTTCTGGTGACGTCACACTTGGATTACTTTTTACCTCTCTCCTTCCCTCCGAGTTCCCAGACTGGAGACTGGTAAACCTACCTGGTCTCTGGGGCCTTTTATAGCCCCGCTCTGCCGCTCGAGATTCCCGCCGACGCTGTGAGGCCTTACCTGGTCTCTGGGACTTTTATAGCCCCGCTCTGCCGCTCGAGATTCCCGCCAACACTCTTTTTTGGATCGTAATTATTAATGGATGTTGGCCTAGTTCTGCCCTGCATGCATTGTTTACGGTTTTCCTTTGAGTCCGGAGGATACTTTTACAGAATTCTGCATGTAGGATCTCAATTGGGTGTTTGTCCCATTTTGCAAATTCTTGTTGTGTTAGCGGTCCCCACACCTCACTGCCATAGAGTGCAATTGGTTCAATTACTGATTTAAAAATTTTGAGCCAAATGCTAATTGGGATTTCTATTTGGATTGATTTTTTAATGGCATAGAAAGCCCCCTTTAAGAGCCCTCCGCCCACCACTTCCACCTTTTTCTTAAAGTCTTTGAAATTAATAATAAAAATTCTTGCAGAAAAAATGTGAGTGTCTGTCTGACTGTATTTTAGTGAGTATCTGTATCTGTGTGTCTGTCTGACTGTATGTGTGTGTGTCTGTGTAGAATAGCATCATAGAATGATACAGCACAGAAGGAGGCCATTCGGCCCATCGTGCCTGTGCCGGCTCTTTGAAAGAGCGATCCAATTAATCCCACTCCCCCTGCTCTTTCCCCAAAGCCCTGTAAATGTTTTCCCTTCAAGTATTTATCTCAATCTCTTTTGAATTATAATATTGAATCTGCTTCCACCGCCCTTTCAGGCAGCGCGTTCCAGATCACAACAACTTGGTGTAAAAATCTGTTTCCCCATGTCACCTCTGGTTCTTTTGCCAATCGCCTTAAATCTGGTTTCTGTCCCTTCAGCCATTGGAAACGGTTTCTCCTTATTTACTCTCTCAAAATCCATCCTGATTTTGAACAACTCTATCAAATCTCCTCTTAATCTTCTCTGCTCTAAGGAGAACAACCCCAGCTTCTCCCGTCTCTCCACGTAACTCAAGTCCCTCATCCCTGGTCCCATTCTCGTAAATTTCTTCTGCACCCTCTCTAAGGCCTTGACATCCTTCCTAAAGTGTGGTGCCCAGCGGAAGCCTAGCCAGTGTTTTATAAAGGCTTAGCATAACCTGCTTGCTTTTGTACTCTATTCCTCTATTAATAAAGTCAAGGATCCTGTTTGCTTTTTTAACAGCCTTCTCAACTTGTCCTGCCACCTTCTAAGATTTGTGTACATACACCCCGAGGTCTCTCTGTTCCTGCACCCTCTTTAAAACTGGACCATTTAGTTTATATTGCCTCTCCTCATTCTTCCTACCAAAATGAATCACTTCACACTTCTCGACATTAAATTTAATCTGCCACGTTTCTGCCCATTTCACCAGTCTGGCTACATCCTCCTGAAGTCTGTTACTATCCTCATTGTTTGCTACATTTCCGAGTTTCATGTCATCTGTAAATTTTGAAATTTTGCCCTGGATCCTCAAGTCCAGGTCATTAATATATATCAAAAAAAGCAGTGGTCCGAATCAATGTTCACGTTAAGTTGCGCGGCCATGCCGCGGTCTGGAGGTCCCGCGCAGCCGGCTCACCGCCCTATAAATGGAATAAACGCGCATGCGCGGAAATTTGAATGGGCCGTGCAGCCCGTTAAAGGGGCCACGCACCTCAAAAAAAAAAAAAAAAGAGGGAACATTGATCCTAATACCGACCCCTGGGGAACATCACTGTTTACCTCCCTCCAGTCTGAAAAGAAACCGTTCACCACTACTTTCTGCTTTCTGTCCCTTGGCAGAAAATTGGGAGGGGGCGAGTGCAAACAGCACCTGATTTCTCGCTAAGCACTCACGGGAGCAGGGGATTTGCCCTACTTTAAATGTCAGTCTCTTACATATACATTAGTAAAAAGGGAGATGCTGTCCCTTTAAAATCGGTCATCCACGGGGACGCGGTCCCTTTAATGAAAATCTCATAGAAAAAGAGAGTGCCTGTCCCTTTAAGGGAACCCCCACCACTCCCATATTTCTCTTAATAAAATGCTTGAAATTAATAATTAAAAACGCAGAAAATTAATATTTAAAAAAGTAATTCAGGGAGAAAAAATATTTTTACTCACATTTGCTTCACAGGGTTTCTTGTTTCTGTTTCATCAATTTAAAAACAAACTGCTTTTTTTATGATCAGCCATGACCGCATTGAATGGCGGAGCAGGCTCGAAGGGCCGAATGGCCTACTCCTGCTCCAATCTTCAATGCTTCTATCTTAAAACAAGTATCTTCTGTAAAATAAAATTAGTTTGAGCTGTAAAATGGGAAAGGAACATTAAAAATAAACTTTCCCAGGATCACAGATTCTGACCAGGCCGCTTTACAAAATGGCGGCAAACCGATCCCAGGTCCCGCCTCCTCCTTCGCCGCGATTGGTTGGAGGACCAAAGCCCCTCGGTCGGTCCTCCAGGCTCCGCCTCCCCTCGCTCATTGGTGGAGAGCTCAGTGTCAGGCAGTGCACGCCGGCGATGTCATGACGTTGCAGGGTGGGCGGTTGCAGCAGGCGGGAAATTAAATTCATTTAAATCAAATCTCCCGTCAGCCTCCTCTGTCCCACTCAGCCGGCGCAAGTCCCGCCCCTCGGGCTCCCCTATTGGTTGGAGGACCCGCCGCCGGCTCGCTCCTCCAGCCCCGCTCGCTCCCTATTGGTCGGAATCTCCCGTCAATAAGGCCCTGGGCCCGGGTCCTATCTTCTATGTACTTTCAGTGATGACTTTTATAAACTGGTTTTACAGGAAGTTAGAAGAGGAGGGGAGAGATTTGAAGACACTCGGTTCCTTTGTGACTCTAAAGTTGCAGCTGACCCCGCGCATGCGCCCCATGGCCCCGCCCCCTCCTGCTCCACAGGCGCACGGCCCGCACCACGCATGCTCAGCACACCCCCTTGGGCCCCTGTCAATCATCCTCCCCCTCTGAACAGGCCCCGCCCCTCCCCCTACTCCGCATGCGCCGCCGGGCCTCGCTCCCGAGGATGAGCCGCAACGCGCCTGCGCAGGGCCTCGCATTCTGGGGAAGGCCCGGGCAACCGCGAGAGTCCGGATCACCGGCGGAAAGTGAGTTTTATCAGGGTTTTTTTTAATAGCGGAGAGAAGCGCGGGCGGGGAGATAAATAAAATAAAATACAAACCGCGCCCTCCCGGCACCGAGCGGAGCAGATTCACCGGCCGCAGCTCCTTGTTTTCTGCAGGGAGCCGGACTGGGGCACGTCATCAACTCCACGGGGGTGACTGACGGGAGCTCCGACCAATAGGGAGAGCGCGGGCGGAGCTCGGAGGACTGAGGTGGCGGCGGGTCCTCCAACCAATCAGAGTGCCCGAGGGGCGGGACTTCCGCCGCCTGCTTCTCCCGCTGCTGAGACAAGTGGAATGCAGCAGAGGGCGCTCTTCTGAGTTTGGGGCTCAGGCCTGTTAGTGGAGCAGTGCAGAGGGAACTTTACTCTGCACTGGGCTTTACTCCCTCAGCACTGCACTGGAGGGGCAGCACAGAGTTTTAGACTCCAGTCTCTGGAGTGGGACTTCAACCCACAACCTTCTGACTCAGAGGAGAGAGTGCTGCCGCCTGAGCCACGGCTGACACTCTGTATCTAACCCGTGCTGTACCTGCCCTGGGAGTGTTTGATGGGACAGTGTAGAGGGAGTTTTACTCTGTATCTAACCCGTGGTGTACCTGCCCTGGGAGTGTTTGATGGGACAGTGTAGAGGGAGCTTTACTCTGTATCTAACCTGTGCTGTACCTGCCCTGGGAGTGTTTGATGGGACAGTGTAGAGGGAGCTTTACTCTGTATCTAACCCGTGCTGTACCTGCCCTGGGAGTGTTTGATGGGACAGTGTAGAGGGACCTTTACTCTGTATCTAACCCGTGCTGTACAGGGGGCAATGGGGGGGGGGAGGAGTTAAAGACGATTAAAATCACTAAGGAGATGGTACTCAGTAAAATAATGGGACTTAAGGCGGATAAATCCCCCGGACCTGATGGCCTACATCCTAGGGTCTTGAGAGAAGTGGCGGTAGGGATTGTGGATGCATTGGTGATTATTTTCCAGAACTCCCTGGACTCAGGAAAGGTCCCGGCAGATTGGAAAACTGCTAATGTAACACCCTTATTTAAGAAGGGAAGTAGACAAAAAGCTGGAAACTATAGACCAGTTAGCCTAACATCTGTGGTTGGCAAAATGTTGGAGTCCATTATTAAGGAAACAGTAACAGAGCATTTGGATAAACATAATTTAATAGGACAGAGTCAGCATGGTTTTATGAAGGGGAAGTCATGTTTGACAAATTTGCTCGAATTCTTTGAGGATGTAACATACAGGGTGGATAAAGGGGAACCAGTGGATGTAGTGTATTTGGACTTCCAAAAGGCATTTGACAAGGTTCCACACAAAAGATTACTGATCAAGATAAGAAATCACGGGATTGGGGGTAATATACTGGCATAGGTGGAAGATTGGCTATCTAACAGAAAACAAAGAGTTGGGATAAATGGTTCGGTCTCGGGCTGGCAATCAGTAACTAGTGGTGTTCCACAGGAGTCAGTGCTGGGACCCCAACTCTTTACAATCTATATTAACGATTTGGAGGAAGGGACCGAGTGCAACATATCCAAGTTTGCCGATGATACAAAGATGGGAGGGAAAGCAGTGAATGAGGAGGACTTAAAAAACCTGCAAAAGGACATAGACAGGCTAAGTGAGTGGGCAGAGATTTGGCAGATGCAATATAATGTTGGAAAGTGTGAGGTTATGCACTTTGGCAGAAAAAATCAAAGAGCAAGTTATTATCTAAATGGAGAGAAACTGCAAAGTGCTACAGTACAAAGGGATCTGGGGGTCCTGGAGCATGAAACACAGAAGGTTAGTATGCAGCTGCAGCAGGTGATCAGGAAGGCCAATG
Organism: Somniosus microcephalus; assembly: GCF_052327205.1. Taxonomy (NCBI): domain Eukaryota; kingdom Metazoa; phylum Chordata; class Chondrichthyes; order Squaliformes; family Somniosidae; genus Somniosus; species Somniosus microcephalus. Next base: position 239,560 of record NW_028225625.1, on the reverse strand, counting down.
GAATCTTGGCTTTTATTGCGAGGGGGATGGAGTATAAAAACAGGGAAGTCTTGCTGCAGTTATACAGGGTACTGGTGAGGCCACACCTGGAATACTGCGTGCAGTTTTGGTTTCCATATTTAAGAAAAGATATACTTGCTCTCGAGGCAGTTCAGAGAAGGTTCACTTGGTTGATTCCAGAGATGAGGGGGTTGACTTATGAGGAAAGTTTGAGTAGGTTGGGACTCTACTCATTGGAGTTCAGAAGAATGAGAGGCGATCTTATCGAAACATATAAGATGGTGAGGGGGCTTGATCGGGTGGATGCGGTGAGGATGTTTCCACTGATGGGTGAGACTAGAACTAGGGGGCATAATAAGAACATAAGAACATAAGAAATAGGAGCAGGAGTAGGCCAATTGGCCCCTCGAGCCTGCTCCGCCATTCAATAAGATCATGGCTGATCTGATCCTAACCGCCAATCCACTATGACAGGACTATCTCCTGAATCTAACAGAATTAGACACACGAAACAGGAGCAGGATCAGGCTACACGGCCCCTGGGCCCGCTCTGCTACCCACAGGGCCATGACCGATCCGAACCTAGGCTCATGTCCAAATTCCTGCCCGCTCCCCGTAACCCTTAATTCCCTTTTCTTCTAGGAAACTGTCTATTTCTGTTTTAAATTTATGTAATGATGTCGCTTCGACAGCTTTTTGGGGCAGCATATTCCATGGACCTACCACCCTCTGAGTGAAGTAGTTCCTCCTCGTCTCAGTTTTGAAAGAGCAGCCCCTTATTCTAAGACTATGCCCCCTAGTTCTAGTTTCACCCATCATCTGGAACATCCTCCTTGCATCCACCCGATCCAACCCCTTCATAATCTTATATGTTTCAATAAGATCGCCTCTCATTCTTCTGAACTCCAATGAGTAGAGTCCCAGTCTACTCAACCTCTCCTCATATGTCCATCCCCTCATCCCCGGGATTAACCGAGTGAACCTTCTTTGTACTGACTCGAGAGCAAATGTGTCTTTTCTTAAGTATGGACACCAAAACTGTGTGCAGTATTCCAGGTGCGGTCTCACCAATACCTTGTACAACTGAAGCAATACCTCCCTATTTTTATATTCTATCCCCCTAGCAATGAAAGCCAACATTCCATTGGCCTTCTTAATCACTTGCTGCACCTGCATACTAACCTTTTGAGTTTCGTGCACCAGGACCCCCAGATCCCTTTGTACTTCAGTACTTTCCAGTTTCTTGCCATTAAGATAATAACTTGCTCTACGATTTTTCCTGCCAAAGTGCATAACCTCACACTTTCCAGTATTGTATTCCATCTGCCAAATCTCTGCCCACTTACTTAGCCTGTCTATGTCCCCTTGCAGGATTTTTATGTCCTCCTCACTCACTACTTTCCCTCCCATCTTAGTATCATCTGCAAACTTTGATGTGTTACACTCGGTCCCCTCCTCCAAATCGTTAATATAGATTGTAAAGAGTTGGGGACCCAGCACTGACCCCTGCGGAACACCACTGGTTACTGATTGCCAGTCTGAGAATGAACCATTTATCCCAACTCTCTGCCTTCTGTTAGATAGCCAATCCTCTATCCATGCCAGAATATTACCCCCAATCCCGTGATTTTTTATCTTAAGCAATAATCTTTTGTGCGGCACCTTGTCAAATGCCTTTTGGAAGTCTAAATACACTACGTCCACTGGTTCACCTTTATCCCCCCTATATGTTACTTCCTCAAAGAACTCCAGCAAATTTGTCAAACATGACTTCCCCTTCATAAAACCATGCTGACTTTGTCTTATTAAATTATGATTATCCAAATGTCCTGTTACTGTCTCCTTAATAATGGACTCCAAAATTTTACCTACCACAGATGTTAGGCTAACCGGTCTATAGTTTCCAGCCTTCTGTCTACTGCCCTTTTTAAATAAGGGTGTTACATTAGCAGTTTTCCAGTCTGCCGGGACCTTTGCTGAGTCCAGGGAGTTTTGGAAGATTATTACCAATGCATCCACAATCCCTACCGCCACTTCCCTCAAGACCCTAGGATGTAAGCCATCAGGTCCAGGCGATTTATCTGCCTTGAGTCCCATTATTTTACCGAGTACCACTTCCTTAGTGATTTTGATCGTGTTTATCTCTTCCCCCCCTATAGCCCCCTGCTTGTCCAGTGTTGGGATATTCTTGGTGACCTCTACTGTAAAGACTGATACAAAATATTCATTCAGTGTTTTTGCCATCTCCATATTTCCCACCATTAATTTCCCGGTCTCATCCTCTAAGGGACCAACATTTACTTTAGCCACCCTTTTTCTTTTTATATAACTATAAAAACTCTTACTATCTGTCTTTATATTTTTTGCTAATTTACTTTCATAATCTATCTTCCCTTTCTTAATCAATCTTTTTGTTATTTTTTGCTGTCTTTTAAAGTTTTCCCAATCCTCTATCCTCCCACTAGATTTGGCTACCTTATATGCCCTTGTTTTTAGTCGAATACTATCCTTAATTTCTTTACTTAGCCACGGATGGCTGTCTTTTCTTTTACACCCTTTTTTTCTCAGTGGAATATACTTTTTTTGGAAGTTGTAAAATAACTCCTTAAATGTACACCACTGATCATGTATCGTCTTACCCTTTAATCTATTTTCCCAATCCACTTTACTCAATTCCGCTCTCATACATTCATAGCCTCCTTTATTCAAGCTTAGCACGCTTGTTTGAGATACAACCTCCTCACCCTCTAATTGAATATGGAATTCAACCATGTTATGGTCACTCATTCCAAGGGGATCCTTTACTAGGACATTTTTAATTAATCCTGTCTCGTTACACAGGACCAGATCTAAGGTTGCTTGCCCCCTGGTCGGTTCAGTTACATACTGCTCAAGGAACCCATCCCTAATACACTCAATGAACTCATCCTCAAGGCAGCCCTGCCCAATTTGATTTGTCCAATTAATATGATAGTTAAAATCCCCCGTAATTATAGATGTTCCCTTATTACAAACCTCAACTATTTCCTGATTGATACTCCGTCCAACCGAGTTGCGACTGTTCGGAGGCCTATAGACTACGCCCACTAGTGTTTTTTTCCCCTTATTATTCCTTATCTCCACCCAAACTGTTTCATTATCCTGATCTTTTGACCCAATATCATTTCTCTGTATTACAGTAATTCCTTCCTTTATTAACATAGCCACCCCACCTCCCCTTCCTTCCTGCCTGTCCTTCCTGATTGTTAAATAACCTGGTATGTTTAATTCCCAGGCATTGTCACCCTGCAGCCATGTTTCTGTAATGGCCACAAGATCATACCCATATGTAGTTATTTGTGCCTTTAACTCGTCTATTTTGTTACGAATGCTACGTGCATTCAGATAGAGAACTTTCAAATGTGTTTTGTGACACTTAGTTCCTGCTTTTGCCCTTTTTATTATTTTACCTTTTACTCCATACCTTCTGCCCCTTCCTGACACGCTCTGGTTTTTAATTTCCCCACTGCTACCTAAGTCTATGACCTTCTCTGTTGTCATTTTTATTATTTGTTCTCTAGGAAAGGTTGAGTAGTTTGGGCCTCTACTCATTGGAGTTCAGAAGAATGAGAGGCGATCTTATCGAAACATATAAGATTGTGAGGGGGCTTGATCGGGTGGATGCGGTGAGGATGTTTCCACTGATGGGTGAGACTAGAACTAGGGGGCATAATCTAAGATTAAGGGGCTGCCCTTTCCAAACTGAGATGAGGAGAAACTTCTTCACTCAGAGGGTAGTAAATCTATGGAATTTGCTACCCCAGAGAGCTGCAGAAGCTGCAACATTAAATAAATTTAAAATGGAGATAGACAGTTTCCTAGCAGATAAGGGAATAAGGGGTTACGGGGAGAGGGCAGGGAAGTGGACGTGAGTCTAGATTCGGATCAGCCATGATCCTATTGAATGGCGGAGCAGGCCCGAGGGGCCGTATAGCCTACTCCTGCTCCTACTTCTTATGTTCTTATGTACCTGCCCTCGGGAGCAAATTTGGCTAGGGTAAATAAAATCAGAGAGTTAAATGCGTGGCTCAAAGACTGGTGTGGGAGAAATGGGTTTTGCTTCTTGGGACACTGGCACCAGTACTGGGACAGGAGAGTGCTGTTCCATTGGGACGGACTTCACTTGGCCAGTGCTGGGACTAGAATCCTGGCGAATCGAATAACTAGGGCTGTAGAGAGGGCTTTAAACTAATTAGTGGGGGGGGAGGTTTCAAGAGAGCGAAAAATAAAAATGTCAGCGGAGAAGGCAATAGAGCAAGGTAGCAGTGGGGGAATTAAAAACCAGGGCGTATCAGGAAGGGACAGAATATATAAAGATAAAGGTAAAGTAGTAAAGGGGGTAAAAGCAGGAATAAATTGTCACAAAACATATTTAAAAGTTCTTTATCTGAATACACGCAGCTTTCGTAACAAAATAGACGAGTTGACGGTACAAATAACTACACATGGGTATGATCTGGTGGCCATTGCGGAGACATGGCTGCAGGGTGACCATGATTGGGAACTAAACATCCAGGGGTATTTGACTATTAGGAAGGACAGACAGGAAGGAAAAGGAGGTGGGGTGGCTGTGTTAATAAAGGATGGAATCACTGCAATAGTGAGAAATAATATTGGGTCAAAGGATCAGGATAGTGAAACGGTTTGGGTGGAAATAAGGAATAATAAGGGGAAAAAGTCACTAGTGGGCGTAGTCTATAGGCCTCCTAACAGTTGCAACTCTATTGGTCGGAGTATAAATCAGGAAATAGTTGGGGCTTGTAATAAGGGAACAGCTATAATCATGGGAGATTTTAACTTTCATATTGACTGGACAAATCAAATTGAGCAGGGCAGCCTTGAGGAAGAGTTCATAGAGTGCATTAGGGATGGGTTCCTTGAGCAGTATGTTACTGAACCAACCAGGGGGCAGGCAATCTTAGATCTGGTCCTGTGTAATGAGACAGGATTAATAAAAAATGTCCTAGTAAAGGATTGTAAGAAGTCACACAACACCAGGTTATAGTCCAACAGTTTTATTTGAAATCACAAGTTTTCGGAGCGCTGCTCCTTCGTCAGGTGAAGTGGAGAGATGCATAAAGACACAGCTTATATAGTCAGAGAATAATGCCAGATGTTTGCAGGTAATCTTTCTAACTGCCAGTTATTTCTGGTGGGCTGGGGCCCGATTGTGACGTCATCAGAGGAAGCGGCCCAATCAGGTGGATGGAGGCAGGCCCGGCCTGTGACTGACGGGAGCTCTGACCAATAGGACGAGGGCTGAGATGGGAGGACTGAACTGGGTGGCCTGGTCCTCCAACCAATGGCGGCGCGGCAAGGGGGTGGGGCCTCCTCTCCAGCTCAGGTGCGCTGGGGCCGATTGTGACGCGCTGTCCCCAGGTGAGAGCAGCTCAGTCAGCACAGAGCTGGGGCTGGAATCTGGGAGAGGGGCCGCAGGCAGCGGGCCTGGCAAAGGGGCACAAGCTTCACAATACAAGCTGCTTTCAAATGCAAAATTGTTTCCTACACACAGCCTGCGTCATTCTGCAAAAAAAAACTGTTTAACAATTCATCATAACTCCCCTGCTTTAGGAGAGGCGTAGAGTGCAAAAGCAAGGAAGTTATGATGAAACTGTGTAAAAGACTGGAGTCAGCTGTGGCTCAGTGGATAGCAGAGTCAGAAGGTTGTGGGTTCAAATCCCGCTCCAGGGACTTGAGCACATAAGGCGAGGCTGACACTCCAGTGTGGTGCTGAGGGAGCGCCGCACTGTCAGAGGGGCAGTACTGAGGGAGCTCCGCACTGTTGGAGGGGCAGTACTGAGGGAGTGCCGCACTGTCGGAGGGGCATTACTGAGGGAGCTCCGCACTGTCGAAGGGTCAGTACTGAGGGGGGTCAGTACTGAGGGAGCTCCGCGCTGTCGGAGGGGCAGTACTGAGGGAGCGCCGCACTGTCGGAGGGGCAGTACTGAGGGAGCGCCGCACTGTCGGAGGGGCAGTACTGAGGGAGCACCGCAATGTCGGAGGGGCGGTGCTGAGGGAACGCTGCTCCATCGGAGGGGCAGTACTGAGGGAGTGCTGCACTGTTGGAGGGGCAGTGCTGCGGGAGAGCCGCATTGTCGGAGGGGCAGTACTGAGGGAGCGCTGCAGTGTCGGAGGTGCCGTCCTACGGATGAGACGTTAAACCGAGGCCCCCGTCTGCCCCCTCAGGTGGATGTAAAAGATCCCGTGGTGCTATTTCGATGAAGTTATCCCCGGTGTTTTGAGCCCAATATTTATCCCTCAATCAACATGACGAAAAAGCAGATTATCTGGTCATTATCACATTGCTGTTTGTGGGAGCTTGCTGTGCACAAATTGGCTGCCGCGTTTCCCACATTACAACAGTGACTATACTTCAAAAGTACTTCATTGGCTGTAAAGCGCTTTGGGACGTCCGGTGGTTGTGAAAGGCAGTTAAGAAGGCAAATGGTATGCTGGCCTTCATTACAAGAGGATTTGAGTACAGGAGTAAAGAAGTCTTACTCCAATTATATCTTCTTCTTTCTTCTTAGGCAGTCCCTCGGAACCGAGGATGACTTGTTTCCACATTAAAAATGAGTTCTCGGGTGTAAGGGTAAACCGGGAGAGCTTCTTCTCCCCGAGACGGACCCTCTGATATAAAGGGTCGACTGGATCCATGTTTATCTGTAATTTAAACAGAGGTCTGGTCGTCTTCCGAGCTCTTTCCCCTAGAGGAGCGGGTAGAATGGGGGTCTTTAGTGTTAAATGGTTTCACCTGGGTCTATTGCTTCCATCGCATACCCATCGGTTCCTGTAGACAAACACACGTATCACTTGTCATTAATACAGTACATGGCCCCATCCAACGGGCCCCATTCCCTTTCTTCCGATAACTTGCGTCATTACTTGTTGACCGATTCTGGGCAACTCGTCTGGTTTAAGTCCAGCATTCTGCCTTTCTAGATCTTTAATCTGTTGTTGGTTCCTTACTACTTTATTTAGTGCTTGTACCTCCTGATTTAGTTGTACTAAGTATCGCCTTAATCTATCTTGCACTGGTCCTAAATACATACTTTAGTTCTGTCTTCACAAAGGAGGACACAAATAACCTCCCAGAGATGTCGGGGAACATAGGCTCTAATGAAAGGGAGGAACTGAATGAAATTAGTATCTGTAGGGAAATGGTGTTAGGGAAATTGATGGGATTGAAGGCTGATAAATCCCCAGGGCCTGATAATCTACATCCTAGGGTACTTAAGGAAGTGGCCCTAGAAATAGTAGATGCATTGCTGGTCCTCTTCCAAAATTCGATAGACTCTGGAACAGCACCCATGGATTGGCAGGTAGCTAATGTTACCCCACTATTCAAAAAGGGTGGTGGAGAGAAAATGGGGAATTATAGACCGGTAAGCCTGACATCGGTAGTGGGGAAAATGCTAGAGTCCATTTTAAAGGATGTAATAGCAGAGCACTTGGAAAACAGTGACAGGATCGGACAAAGTCAACATGGAGGGTCCCTAAACTTACATAGAAACATAGAAGATAGGAGCAGGAGTAGGCCATTTGGCCCCTCGAGCCTGCTCCGCCATTCAATGTTCAAGTTTCTGGAGTGGGACTTGAACCCACAACTTTGTGCCTCAGAGGCGAGAGTGCTACCCACTGAGCCACTGGCTGACACTAAAGAACAAGCAGTCCTGACGAACGGTCATCAACCTGAAACATTAACTCTGTTTCTCTCTCCACAGATGCTGCCTGACCTGCTGAGTATTTCCAGCATTTTCTGTTTTTATTGAAGAAACGAGGGAGTGATTGCTGACAGGAGGAATGTTGGGTCGTCCTGCACATGCGCACCTCCTTGGCGGCTGAGGCGAAACACCAACTCGCCCCCACCTGAGCCGCTCATGCGTACCAGATGTTGCGGCTCCGCATGCGCGCCCGATGTTCCAACCGCGGGGTTTTGTGCGCTGAGCATGCGCGTTGTGGACCGATCGGGATGGGCGATTGTGGAGCAGGAGGGAGAGCGTGGGGGCCATGAGCACATGCACGGGACTCGGAGTCAACAGAGTGCTTTCTGGAGCGTGGGGGCTTGTGGGTATTACAGCCGCCATTACTGCTGATCCTTTCAACCAACCTGTGCAGCAGCTGGGGCCTGAAAATCAGCTTCACTGCCCCTAGGTTCGGAAAGGGGAAAATTAAACAACAGTTTGCCTCTGATCCTTTTCTGATCTCAATTTACAGGGTTATAGAAGTGGAGCAGTTACAGGCGGGAAGCTCAGACCAAACATTACGTCAACATCTGACAGAGTCGCTGGATTCATCAGGACCTGAATATCATCGGCCTTTGCACATGGAAGGAGAAAGCAGCGATCGCAGCGATGACAAACCGCACATGTGTTCGGTGTGTGGACGCGGATTCAGCCGATCGCCTGACCTGGCGAGACACATACACCGTCACACCGGGGAGAAACCGGGTAAAGGTGGGGACAGTGGGAAGGGATTCAGTTCCCCGTCTACGTTGGAAGTTCAACGGCGCAGTCACACCAGGGACAGTCCGTTCACCTGCTCCGTGTGTGGAAAGGGATTTGTTTGTTCATCCCACCTGCAAATACACCAGCGAGTTCACACTGATGAGAGACCATTTCAGTGTTCTAACTGTGGGAAGAGCTTTAAAAGCTCCGGGCAGCTGAAGAGACACCAGCTTGTTCACACTGATGAGAGACCATTTCAATGTTCTGACTGTGGGAAGAGCTTTAAAAGCCCCAGGGAACTGAAGGAACACCAGCTTGTTCACACTGATGAGAGACCATTTCAGTGTTCTGACTGTGGGAAGAGCTTTAAAAGCTCCGGGGAGCTGAAGGGACACCAGCTTGTTCACACTGATGAGAGACCGTTTCTGTGTCCTAACTGTGGGAAGAGCTTTAAAAGCCCCGGGGAACTAAAGCAACACCAACTTGTCCACACTGATGAGAGACCATTTCAGTGTCCTAACTGTGGGAAGAGCTTTAAAATCCCCCGGGAGCTCAAGCTACACCAGCTTGTTCACACTGATGAGAGGTCGTTTAAATGTTCTGACTGTGGGAAGAGTTTTAAAAGCTCCGGGAGTCTGAAGGGACACCAGCTTGTTCACACTGATGAGAGACCATTCACCTGCTCCGAATGTGGGAAGGGATTCACTCAGTCATCCAACCTCCTGTCACACCAGCGAGTTCACACTGGGGAGAGACCGTTCACCTGCTCCATGTGTGGGAAGGGATTCACTCATTCATCCAACCTCCTGTCACACCAGCGAGTTCACACTGGGGAGAGACCGTTCACCTGCTCCATGTGTGGGAAGGGATTCACTCATTCATCCACCATGCAGACACACCAGCTTGTTCACACTGACGAGAAACCCTTTAAATGTTCTGACTGTGGGAAGAGTTTTAAAAGCTCCGGGGAGCTCAAGCGACACCGGCTCCTCCACAGTGGAGAGAGGCCATTCACCTGCTCCGTGTGTGGGAAGGGATTCACTCTGTCATCCACCCTCCTGTCACACCAGCTTGTTCACACTGACGAGAGACCCTTTAAATGTTCTGACTGTGGGAAGAGCTTTAAATGCTCCCGGGAGCTGAAGAAACACCAGCGTGTTCACACTGACAAGAGACCCTTTAAATGTTCTGACTGTGGGAAGGGCTTTAAAAGCTCCGGGGATCTGAAGGAACACCAGCGAGTTCACACTGACGAGAGACCGTTTCAGTGTTCTGACTGTGGGAAGAGCTTTAAAAGCTCCGGGGATCTGAAGGAACACCAGCGAGTTCACACGGACGAGAGACCGTTTCAGTGTCCTAACTGTGGGAAGAGCTTTAAAGGCTCCAAGGATCTGAAGGAACACCAGCGAGTTCACACTGACGAGAGACCCTTTAAATGTTCTGACTGTGGGAAGAGCTTTAAAAGCTCTACGAGCCTTAAGAGACACCAGCGTGTTCACACTGATCATCGAATCTAACAGCACAGAAGGAGGTGATTCGGCCCATTCTGTCTGTGCCGGCTCTTTGAAAGAGCTGTCCAATTTAGTCCCAAACCCCAGCTTTATCCCCAGAACTCTGCAAACTAGTCCTCTTCAAGTACGTGTACAATTACCGTTTGAAAGTTCCTGTGGAACCTGATTCCAGCATCCTTTCAGATGGTGCGTTCCAGATCTTAACAACCCTCTGTGTGAAAACAATTCTCCTCATTTCCCTCTAGTTCTTTTAGCAACTATTTTAAAGCTGTGACCTTTGGTTACCGACCCACTTGCCAGAGTGAACAGTTTCTCCCGACTTGCTCGATCAAAACCCCTCATTATTTTGAACACCTCTATTAGGTCTCCTTAACCTTCTCTGCTCTAAGGGGAACAATGCCAGCTTCTCCAATCTCTCCACATAACTGAAGTCCCTCATCCCTGGTACCATCCTGGTCAACCTCCTCTGTACCCTCTCCAAGGCATTGACATCCTTCCTAAAGTGTGGTGCCCAGAACTGTACACAAGACTCCAGCTGAGGCCAAAACCCTGCAGCTGTACAAAACCCTGATTAGACCACACCTGGAGCACTGTGAGCAGTTCTGGGCACCACACCTTAGGAAGGATATATTGGCCTTGGAGGGAGTGCAGCGTAGGTTTACCAGAATGATACCCGGAACCCAAGGGTTAAGTTACGAGGAGAGATTATATAAATTAGTGTTGTAGTCCCTAGAATTTAGAAGTTAAGGGGTGATCTGATCGAAGTTTTCAGGATATTAAGGGGAACAGATATGGTGGATAGAGAGAAACTATTTCCACTGGTTGGGGATTCTAGGATTAGGGGCACAGTCTAAAAATTAGAGCCAGACCTTTCAGGAGTGAAATTAGGAAACACTTCTACACACAAAGGGTGGTAGAAGTTTGGAACTTCCTTCCACGAATGGCAATTGATGCGAGATCAATTGTTCATTTTAAATCTGAGATTGATAGGTTTTTGTTACCCAAAGGTATTAAGGGATATGGGCCAAAGGCGGTTGTATGGAGTTAGATCACAGATCAGCCATGATCTCATTGAATGGTGGGACAGGCTCGAGGAGCTGAATGGCCTCCTCCTGTCCTATGTTTCTCACTAGTGATTTGTAAAGGTTTAGTGTAACTTCCTTGTTTTTGTATTCAATGGCACTATTTGCAAAGCCAAGTATCCCACACGCTTTCTGAACCGCCTCACCAACTTGCCGCGGCACTTTCAAAGATTTGTGATTATGGACCCCCAGGTCCCTCTGCTCTTGCACCCCCTCAAAATAGTCCCATTTAGATTATATGGCCTCTCCCTGTTGTTTCTCCCAAAGTGCATCACTTCACACTTATCCTCATTTAATTTCATCTGCCTTGTGTCTGCTCATTTCACAGTCTGTCTCTGTCCTTCTGAAGTCTGCTACTACTATGCTCACTATGTACTGGCCGCGCTAGACGTGCTCCTATCTAGTTATCCAGCAAGTTAAACACTTATTCAAAATAATTCTTCGTGAAGCCGTTTGCTGTTTGAAGCCTTTACTTGAACAATTTTGTGAAACTGTAAACAAAGATAAAGTATGTTTTGTACATAAACTGAGTACCATACATTCGATATTACATAAGATATAAACATATTTACAACAGTAGAATAGACTAATTGTATAACTAACTAACATTTGGACTCACTTCTGTAACCATCAAATATTAACCTTTTATAAACATAGTATTATCAAAATACTACTCTGACAACATTGCTATTATGCTAAGAAACAAAGATACAGATATTGCGCTTGGCCTAACATGAAATCAGATTACATTGGATTGTGAAACCCTTATGGAATCCTCCATTACTGCCAGGTTCTTCCTGGAATTCTACTTCCTGTGTTACACAGGAAGAAAGGTATGAAGGTCAAATGACTTCTCACAGGAAGAAAGGAACAAAGGTCAAATGACCTCACACAGGAAGAAAGGAACAAAGGTCAAATGACCTCACACAGGAAGAAAGGAACAAAGGTCAAATGACCTCTGCTTCATACAAACACACTGCTAACACAATAACCACCACCAGAGGGTACTATCTGCACACATAAAATAGTCCATCGGTCCAGAACACTCCCCGTCTGGGGTCGTTAATGACTCCACATAGTCCGAACTCTACTTGTCACTGGAGTCCTCTGGCGACAAAAGAAGAACCACCTCAGAGACGGTCCATCGGTGTCGATGATAGGATGCAGCTTCCGTAGACTGCTGTGAGGGGGTAGGTTGCGTTCTGCTACGCACAGTTCCAATCTGGGTATGGTGAGGTCTGGCTGGGGCGCCAACTTGACTCTATCAAAGATGAAGCCGATTTTGCTTTGTCCTTCTTGAGTGGTGACCTTCAGATAAGCCACGCTTGCAATGGCCTTAGCGGATGCATCTGCAAAGACACGAAGCTCTTTGAATTGGGCATTTGAGGGAGAGAAAGACGTAGAGCAGTGAGGTATTTGGATCTCCTGTAAGTCTTGGAATGAGTCTCTCCATCTGTCCCACACTGCTTCCATCTCTTTGGGGAGAGGTGAATCCCACTCTTCAGTGCGTGTGGAGAGTTCCCTGAGGAGCAGCCTGCCTTGTATGGTGACAGGGGCTAAGAAGCCGAGAGGGTCGTATAGGCTGTTGACTGTAGAGAGCACTCCTCTACGTGTGAAGGGTTTCTTGGCGTCTAGGACTTGGAATGTGAACGTGTCTGTTGCTATGTTCCACGACACCCCTAGGCTACGCTGTAGGGGGAGGTCATCAGTGAAGACGTCTAGGTCCTTGACGTCCTTAGCACGATCTTCAGGGGGGAATGCCTCCATCACTGCTGGTCTGTTAGAGGCTATCTTATGCAGCCTGAGGTTGGATAGTGCAAGTAGTTCCTGGGCTCGTCCGAGGGTACTGATGGCCTCTGCTTCGGTCGGGAATGACTTCAGTGCGTCGTCGACGAAGAACTCTCATTCGATGAACCCTCTCACATCACTGCCAAAGTCGTCGTCTTCTTCCTTGGCAGCCCTCCTTAGTCCGTATATGGTGACAGCAGGGGATGGGCTATTCCCAAAGGCATGGACACACATTCTGTAGTCCACAATGTCTCTATTGGGGTCATTGTCTCGATACCACAGGAAGCGGAGGAAGTCTCTGTGGTCTTCTCTCACCACGAAGCAATGAAACGTGCTGGATATCGGCAGTGATGGTGACGGGCTCTTTCCTGAATCTCATGAGCACTCCCAAGAGGCTGTTGTTAAGATCGGGCCCTGTGAGGAGTACGTCGTTGAGAGAGACTCCCTGATATGGTGCACTGGAGTCAAACACCACGCGGATCTATTCTGGCTTTTTGGGGTGATAGACTCCGAAGGAAGGGAGGTACCAACACTCTTGGCCTTCCTGGAGTGGAGGAGCTATCTCTGCATAATCGTTGACAAGCATTTTCTTGACAAATTCTAGGAAGTGTGCTTTCATCTTTTCAGATTCCTGGCGACATCCTACAGGGTACACATTAACGAGGCAATCTTGGAGCATGCTCTTGTGCTCACTCCTTCTCCACACACCTCGGTGCACCTGGATGTAATCTCTGGACCAGCAGCTCCCTCTCTCTCCCCGCCGTGCTCTGAAGCAGGAGGAGGCGTCTCTGACTTCCAAGGAGCTGGGCCTGGGTGTAGTGCTGAAACGTGCCGATCACTTTCACATTCAGTGCATTTTGCATCTACCTTGCAGTTCTTGGCGAGATGGCTCGTGGATGAGCAGCACTTGAAACATGTAGAGTTCTCTTTAAGATATTGATTCCAATCTTCCAGGGACATCTCCCTGAAGCCTCTGCACTTCTTTAAAGGATGGGGCTTGTTGTGGATAGGGCATTGTTTGCTCATATCCTCAGGTTTCTTCTGAATCTTTGTGTGCTCAGTTGAGGACACTTGCATTTTGTGGACAGACATTGGTGTCTTTCCATGTCTGGCAAACTTGTCTCTTCTGGCAAGTGCTGGGTGGGAGGAGAAGAAGTTGAAGCTGGGGTCGTTTCTGGCTTTGGCTTCTTTACGGATGAATTTAACAAACGCAGAGAATGGTGGGAACGCCACGTTGTGCTTTAGCTTGAACTTTGATCCAAACGTTATCCACTTCTCCTGCAGGTTAAATGGAAGCTTCTCAATGATGGGACTTACCCCTCTGGCAGTGTCTAAGTACGATAGACCGGGTAGGCAGCCGTCCTGCTTTGCGGCTTTGAGTTCCGACAGCAGATCTCCAAGGTCGCGAAGCTTCTGGTGTTCCTTACTCGTCAACCTCGGAAAGTTCGCCAACCTGTCAAAGAGAGCCCTTTCAATGGCTTCGGGCGAGCCGTAACTTTCTTCCAGCCTCGCCCAAGCCTTCTTCAACCCCTCTGGCAGCTGCCCCACATTGGCCGCTTTTATCCTGCAGGCCTGTCCGGCGGACTCTGGGCCGAGCCATTTGATAAGGAGGCCGAGCTCTTCTCCTGCCGACAGGTCTAAGCCCGATATGGCATCATGGAAGCAGGACTTCCAAGCCCGATAATTCTCCGGCCTGTCATCAAACTTAATTAACCCCGAAGTCACCAGCTGGGTGCGTGCAAGGTATTTGGCGAGGTCGTAGGTGCTGGGACCTGGGCCAGGGTTGCCTTGGCTAGGGGCTCTGTTGGAGGTCTCAAGGAACCGAGAGGGGATTTGCCTCCGACTTTCTCTATTCAGCGTCCTATTCCTCTGCACCGTGTCTTCCTTTCTGCTGGGGGAGACTCTGCGGCTTGAGGCACGCCGTCTGCTTTGACCTTGTTTGGCAACTTGTGGCATGTTATACGAAGTGCTTGCGTCTGTAGAGATGTGCGGGCCTCCATCCCTTTCTCCTGCAAACTGTATGTCGGCATGGTCGCTCACGTAATCTATGGTGCGCTGTCGTGGACTCTGCCACGGAACGGGAATTAAAGGTTTGTAAGCTGTCTCGGGATCAACTCCCTCCAAAATTGCCTCGAATACATGTGTCTCGGCTAATGCAGCATCTATCTCTTTTTGTTGCTGCAGAGCGTCTAATGTGGCTTGGAGACGGGCCTGTTCAGCCTGGCATTCAACTTGGTGACGGGCCTGTTCCGCTTGGAGTCGGGTCTGTTCTGCTTGGAATCGGGCCTGTTCTGCTTGGGGTTCAGCTTGGAGACGGGCCTGTCTTACTTTTATTTCTATTTCACTGTTCGCATGTGCAGCTCTGGCTTGAGCTGCCACTAGCTTAGCCCGTGCTCTGGCGATAGTCACGCTTATTCTAGAACCACCTGATGACCGTGTACTAGCTTGCGATCTGACGTAACCGGAGCTTATAGACCGATTGTCACCTTCTACAGTTTCGTCTGCCTGTTTAAGGTCTTCTCCTCGCTGCAAAGCATTTTCGTTATTATCTTCTGACATGTTGATGTGAGGTAGATGTGCTCTACGAGGTTAAGGCTTACATTGGGTTCCTCCTGCTCTGCTCTTCACAGCTAGCCGTATTGCTATCTTTTCACTGATATCTTTTCACTGATATGTTTTCACTGCTAGCCGTATTGCTATCTTTTCACTGATATCTTTTCACTGTACTGGCCGCGCTAGACATGCTCCTATTTAGTTGTCCAGCAAGTTAAACACTTATTCAAAATAATTCTTCGTGAAGCCGTTTGCTGTTTGAAGCCTTTACTTGAACAATTTTGTGAAACTGTAAACAAAGTTAAAGTATGTTTTGGACATAAACTGAGTACTATACATTCGATATTACATAAGATATAAACATATTTACAACAGTAGAATAGACTAATTGTATAACTAACTAACATTTGGACTCACTTCTGTAACTATCAAATATTAACCTTTTATAAACAAAGTGTTATCAAAATACTACTCTGACAACGTTGCTATTATGCGAAGAAACAAAGATACTCACAGATATTGCGCTTGGCCTAACATATGAAATCAGATTACATTGGATTGTGAAACCCTTATGGAATCCTCCATTACTGCCAGGTTCTTCCTGGAATTCTACTTCCTGTGTTACACAGGAAGAAAGGTATGAAGGTCAAATGACTTCTCACAGGAAGAAAGGAACAAAGGTCAAATGACCTCACACAGGAAGAAAGGAGCAAAGGTCAAATGACCTCTGCTTCATACAAACACACTAACACAATAACCACCACCAGAGGGTGCTATCTGCACACATAAAATAGTCCATCGGTCCAGAACACACTATTTACTACGTTGCCAAGTTTTGTATCATCTGTAAACTTCAAACTTGTACACCTATACCCAAGTCCAGGTAAGTTATATATAACAAGAAAAGCAATGGTCCTAATCCCGACCCCTGGGGGACTCACTGCATACTTCCCTCCAGTCAGAAAAACATCCCTCAGCACTGCTCACTGTCTCCTATCCCTCAGCCAATTATATATCCAAATTACCATCAGCCCTTTAATACCATGTGCTTCTCTTTTCCGAGTAGGTCTCTTGTGTGGTACTTTATCAAATGGCTTTTGAAAGTCCATAAGAAATAGGAGCAGGAGTGGGCCATACGGCCCCTCAAGCCTGCTCCACCATTCAATAAGATCAGGGCTGATCATCGACCTCAACTCCACTTTCCCGCCCGATCTCCATATCCCTTGATTCCCCGAGAGTCCAACAATCTATCGATCTCAGCCTTGAATATACTCAAAGACTCAGCATTCACAGCCCTCTGGGGCAGAGAATTCCAAAGATTCACAACCCTCTCAGTGAAGAAATTCTTCCTCATCTCGGTCTTAAATGGCCGACCCCTTATCCTGAGACTATGCCCCCTAGTCCTAGACACTCCAGCCAGGGGAAACAACCTCTCAGCATCTACCCTGTCAATCCCCTTCAGAATCTTGTATATTTCAATGAGATCACCTCCCATTCTTCTAAACTCCAGAGAGTATAGGCCCATTCTACACAATCTCTCATCATAGTTGGAATAAACGGGTCATTTTCCGAGTGGCAGGCAGTGACTAGTGGGGTATCGCAAGGACCGGTCCTAGGACCCCAGCTGTTCACAATATATATTAATGATCTGGATGAGGGAATTGGATGTGATATCTCCAAATTTGCAGACGACACAAAGCTGGGTGGGATGGTAAGCTGTGAGGAGGATGTCGTGAAACTTCAGTACGATTTGGACAGGTTGGGTGATTGGGCAGAAATATGGCAAATGCACTATAATGTGGATAAATGTGAGGTTATCCACTTTGGTGGCAAAAACAGGAAGGCAGATTATTTTTTGAATGGCAATAGATTGGGAGAAGGGGAAGTGCAAAGAGACCTGGGTGTTCTTGTGCACCAGTCGCTGAAGGTAAGCATGCAGGTGCAGCAGGCAGTTAAGAAGGCAAATGGTATGTTGGCCTTCGTAGCAAGAGGGTTCGAATACAGGAACAAGGATGTCTTGCTGCAGTTGTACAGGGCCTTGGTGAGACCGCACCTTGAGTATTGTGTGCACTTTTGGTCGCCTTATCTGAGGAAGGACATTCTTGCCATGGAAGGAGTGCAGCGAAGATTCACCAGGCTGATACCTGGGATGGCAGGAATGACGTATGAGGAGAGATTGTGTCAATTGGGCTTATACTCACTGGAGTTTAGAAGATTGAGAGGGGATCTCATTGCAACCTATAAAATTCTGTCAGGCCTGGACAGACTAGATGCAGGAAGGATGTTTCTGATGGCTGAGGAGTCCAGAACCAGGGGTCGTAGTCTAAGGATAAGGGGTAAGCCATTTAGGACAGAGATGAGGAGGAATTTCTTCACCCAGAGAGTGGTGAACCTGTGGAATTCTCTGCCACAGAGGGCGGTGGAGGCCAGTTCATTAAATATATTCAAGAGTTGGATATATTTCTTAAGGCTAAAGGGATCAAGGGATATGGGGAGAAGGCAGGGACAGGGTACTTAATTTGGATGATCAGCCATGATCTCAAATGGCGGAGTAGGCTCGAAGGGCCAAATGGCCTACTCCTGCTCCTATCTTCTATGTTTCTATAGGACAGCCCTCTCATCCCAGGAATCAATCTAGTGAACCTTCGTTGCATCACCTCCAAGGCAAGTATATCCTTCCTTAGATAAGGAGACCAAAACTGTGCACAGTACTCCAGGTGTGGTCTCACCAAGGCCCTGTACAATTGGAGCAAGACTTCCTTACTCTTAGAGTCCAACCCCTTTGCAATACAGGCCAACATGCCATTTGCCTTCCTTATTGCTTGCTGTACCTGCATGCTAACTTTCTGTGTTTCTTGCACGAGGACACCCAAATCTCTCTGAACAACATTTGAAAGTTTCTCACCATTTTAAAAATATTCTGTTTTTCTATTCTTCCTACCAAAGGGAATAACCTCACATTTCCCTACATTATACTCCATCTGCCACCTTACTGCCCACTCATGTAGTCTATCTATATCCCTTTGCAGACTCTTTGTGTTCTCCTCACAGCTTACTGTCCCACCTAGCTTTGTATCATCAGCAAACTTGGATACATTACACTCGGTCCCTTCATCTAGGTCATTAATATAGATTGTAAATAGCTGAGGCCCCAACACTGATCCACGCGGCACCCCACTAGATACAGCCTGCCAACATGAAAAAGATCTGTTTATCCCTGCTCTCTGTTTTCAGTCCATTAACCAATCCTCTATCCATGTTACTATATTACCCCCAACCCCATGAGCCCTAATCTTGTGTAATAACCCTTTATGTGGCACCTTATCGAATGCCTTTTGGAAATCCAAATATACTACATCCACTGGTTCCCCTTTATCTACCCTGCTAGTTACATCCTCAAAAAACTCTAATAAATTTGTCAAACACGATTTCCTTTTCATAAAACCATGTTGACTCTGCCTAATCATGTTATGATTTTCTAAGTGACTTGATACCACTTCCTTAACAATGGATTCCAGCATTTTCCCGATGACTGATGTAGCTTTCAAAAGCTCTTGTAATAATGTGTCCGTGACTACACAAACCACTCTGGGTCCAGGTATATTGTGTATCAGTAAAACAGTCCGTGACTACACAAACCACTCTGGGTCCAGGTATATTGTGTATCAGTAAAACAGTCCGTGACTACACAAACCACTCTGGGTACAGGTATATTGTGTATCAGTAAAACAGTCCGTGACTACACAAACCACTCTGGGGCCACGTATATTGTGTATCAGTAAAACAGTCCGTGACTACACAAACCACTCTGGGTCCAGGTATATTGTGTATCAGTAAAACAGTCCGTGACTACACAAACCACTCTGGGTCCAGGTATATTGTGTATCAGTAAAACAGTCCGTGACTACACAAACCACTCTGTGTCCAGGTATATTGTGTATCAGTAAAACAGTCCGTGACTACACAAACCACTCTGGGTCCAGGTATATTGTGTATCAGTAAAACAGTCCGTGACTACACAACCCACTCTGGGTCCAGGTATATTGTGTATCAGTAAAACAGTCTGTGACTACACAAACCACTCTGGGTCCAGGTATATTGCGTATCAGTAAAACAGTCCGTGACTACACAAACCACTCTGGGTCCAGGTATATTGCGTATCAGTAAAACAGTCCGTGACTACACAAACCACTCTGGGTACAGGTATATTGCGTATCAGTAAAACAGTCCGTGACTACACAAACCACTCTGGGTACAGGTATATTGTGTATCAGTAAAACAGTCCGTGACTACACAAACCACT
Organism: Somniosus microcephalus; assembly: GCF_052327205.1. Lineage (NCBI taxonomy): Eukaryota > Metazoa > Chordata > Chondrichthyes > Squaliformes > Somniosidae > Somniosus > Somniosus microcephalus. The sequence goes on along the minus strand of NW_028225625.1, from coordinate 219,837 downwards.
CTGGGTACAGGTATATTGTGTGTCAGTAAAACAGTCCGTGACTACACAAACCACTCTGGGTCCAGGTATATTGTGTATCAGTAAAACAGTCCGTGACTACACAAACCTCTCTGGGTACAGGTATATTGTGTGTCAGTAAAACAGTCCGTGACTACACAAACCACTCTGGGTACAGGTATATTGTGTATCAGTAAAACAGTCTGTGACTACACAAACCACTCTGGGTCCAGGTATATTGCGTATCAGTAAAACAGTCCGTGACTACACAAACCACTCTGGGTACAGGTATATTGTGTATCAGTAAAACAGTCCGTGACTACACAAACCACTCTGGGTACAGGTATATTGTGTATCAGTAAAACAGTCTGTGACTACACAAACCACTCTGGGTCCAGGTATATTGTGTATCAGTAAAACAGTCCGTGACTACACAAACCACTCTGGGTACAGGTATATTGTGTATCAGTAAAACAGTCTGTGACTACACAAACCACTCTGGGTACAGGTATATTGTGTATCAGTAAAACAGTCCGTGACTACACAAACCACTCTGGGTACAGGTATATTGTGTATCAGTAAAACAGTCCGTGACTACACAAACCACTCTGGGTCCAGGTATATTGTGTATCAGTAAAACAGTCCGTGACTACACAAACCACTCTGGGTCCAGGTATATTGTGTATCAGTAAAACAGTCCGTGACTACACAAACCACTCTGGGTCCAGGTATATTGTGTATCAGTAAAACAGTCCGTGACTACACAAACCACTCTGGGTACAGGTATATTGTGTATCAGTAAAACAGTCTGTGACTACACAAACCACTCTGGGGACAGGTATATTGTGTATCAGTAAAACAGTCCGTGACTACACAAACCACTCTGGGTACAGGTATATTGTGTATCAGTAAAACAGTCCGTGACTACACAAACCACTCTGGGTCCAGGTATATTGTGTATCAGTAAAACAGTCCGTGACTACACAAACCACTCTGGGTACAGGTATATTGTGTATCAGTAAAACAGTCCGTGACTACACAAACCACTCTGGGTACAGGTATATTGTGTATCAGTAAAACAGTCCGTGACTACACAAACCACTCTGGGTACAGGTATATTGTGTATCAGTAAAACAGTCCGTGACTACACAAACCACTCTGGGTCCAGGTATATTGTGTATCAGTAAAACAGTCCGTGACTACACAAACCACTCTGGGTCCAGGTATATTGTGTATCAGTAAAACAGTCCGTGACTACACAAACCACTCTGGGTACAGGTATATTGTGTATCAGTAAAACAGTCCGTGACTACACAAACCACTCTGGGTCCAGGTATATTGTGTATCAGTAAAACAGTCCGTGACTACACAAACCACTCTGGGTACAGGTATATTGTGTATCAGTAAAACAGTCCGTGACTACACAAACCACTCTGGGTCCAGGTATATTGTGTATCAGTAAAACAGTCCGTGACTACACAAACCACTCTGGGTCCAGGTATATTGTGTATCAGTAAAACAGTCCGTGACTACACAAACCACTCTGGGTCCAGGTATATTGTGTATCAGTAAAACAGTCCGTGACTACACAAACCTCTCTGGGTCCAGGTATATTGTGTATCAGTAAAACAGTCCGTGACTACACAAACCTCTCTGGGTCCAGGTATATTGTGTATCAGTAAAACAGTCCGTGACTACACAAACCTCTCTGGGTCCAGGTATATTGTGTGTCAGTAAAACAGTCCGTGACTACACAAACCACTCTGGGTCCAGGTATATTGTGTATCAGTAAAACAGTCCATGACTACACAAACCACTCTGGGTACAGGTATATTGTGTGTCAGTAAAACAGTCTGTGACTACACAAACCACTCTGGGTCCAGGTATATTGTGTGTCAGTAAAACAGTCCGTGACTACACAAACCACTCTGGATACAGGTATATTGTGCGTCAGTAAAACAGTCCGTGACTACACAAACCACTCTGGGTACAGGTATATTGTGCGTCAGTAAAACAGTCCGTGACTACACAAACCACTCTGGGTACAGGTATATTGTGTGTCAGTAAAACAGTCCGTGACTACACAAACCACTCTAGGTCCAGGTATATTGTGTGTCAGTAAAACAGTCCGTGACTACACAAACCACTCTGGGTACAGGTATATTGTGTATCAGTAAAACAGTCCGTGACTACACAAACCACTCTGGGTACAGGTATATTGTGTATCAGTAAAACAGTCCGTGACTACACAAACCACTCTGGGTCCAGGTATATTGTGTATCAGTAAAACAGTCCGTGACTACACAAACCACTCTGGGTACAGGTATATTGTGTATCAGTAAAACAGTCCGTGACTACACAAACCACTCTGGGTACAGGTATATTGTGTGTCAGTAAAACAGTCCGTGACTACACAAACCACTCTAGGTCCAGGTATATTGTGTGTCAGTAAAACAGTCCGTGACTACACAAACCACTCTGGGTACAGGTATATTGTGTATCAGTAAAACAGTCCGAGACTACACAAACCACTCTAGGTCCAGGTATATTGTGTGTCAGTAAAACAGTCCGTGACTACACAAACCACTCTGGGTACAGGTATATTGTGTATCAGTAAAACAGGTTTATTAAGCATTAAACATCCGGTACAAAGAAGTAGTACTTAACAAGAAGATAATCACAGTCTGTTCGTTCAAACCCCGGCGTTCCTTCTGAGTGAGCGCGGTGCAAGTCTCCTGATGTATGTTGCTGTGTTCCGTTGACCCATGCGCGCTTCCTTGAGATCTTGCTGTGTTCTGTTGACCGAAGCTCCTATCAATCTCTGGTTACACGGTGCGCGCTTTCGATGTTCAAAACCTGTATCTTTATACCCTTTTCCCTCTCATTTTGCCTACGTGGCAGTAATTAACCCCCTAACACCTGGTAAAAAGTCTTGCTCCCTCGTTACCCATCTTATGACCTTGTTTGATCCTTCTGACTTTTTCTCCCTACATTACAAAGTACCCTTATCTCAGATCTTCACTTTTCACAGAACACTTCCTAGAATGTTGACGACACAGTCGGTCCATCCGATAGCTGGACCAATGAAGGATGTCTCCAACTCTTATCTATCTCTCTAGTTTTTATCTCTTTAAGCATAATATTGCTGAATTCCTCGTCTCCATAAACTTAGCACAACATTCCATTACTTCAGTAATTTTAAACAGAGGTTTTTAGTCAGGTTGGCATAATCCCATCCTGCTTTGCTCTCAGCCATTCTCCATTTCATACAGGCTTTTAGGATCTTAACATACAATTTCACATATTATAGTTATATTAGAATGGTTATCGAATCTTAATAATGTTTACTAAATCCTACAGGTACACCCTATCCCACATATCCCTACCTTGAGGGCGAGGCATTTGCCGACCCCTCAAAACTAAAATCTTACAAATGGATTATTTTTCTTCCGTTTGTGTAACTCTAACATGTTCTGGGCTGTGATCATATTTAAATGGGATTGGGCATTGGACTTTAGGTGTTTCAGGTAACAGGTGTAGAATAGTAAGCACATCATTACTACAAGTTGGGATTTGACCAGTACATGGGAAATTATCCTAATCCAATGAGGAATTTCCATGTTTGTCCCTATGTTGTCTTATTAGTCCTAACAATTTTTGACTCCCTACCTTGTGACATTTGTGTTTAACTGGGTAGATCTTAAACAAACTTCTGATCTTACATAGTTCAAAGTTTTACTACATGGGTTACATATCTCAAATACAAAATCATTACAAGTTGGAGAATAACCAGAGCGTGTGAAATAATACGAGCCTAAGGGCATGCTGATGTATTAAGCCCAATATCCCACCAGTGTGTGTTGTCCCTTCTGCTTTCAATTTCAATATCTATTCTCCAGTTGTCTTGCTCCAAAACATAAAAAATGCTTCAGGGAGGAGTTCAGTCGTATCATGAGCTCACTGAAACCCTCAAACAATAGGGGAATGTCGGGTCTGAATTGTGCCACATAACTGTGCAGCTCGTACTTAAAAACGTGTTGGTTGATGGGACAGGTCCTGTTAGACCCGTAAAGCATGGTAGTTGTGGTGGTAGTGACACAGGAGGCACCACCAAAATCACCTCATACTGGATTCGTACTGGTTTTTCCCCACGCTCTGTTACTGACAAAACACAATTATTACAGTCACAGTTAAATTCAGTCTTACAATCATTTCAAGCGACATTACAGTTTCACATCTACTTCCTGATCTTCCAAGTCGAGATCCTTTCTCCCTTCCGTTTTTCAAAATAGCGGCCACGGGATCTTCTACACCCACCTGAGAGGGCAGACGGGGCAGCGGTTTAACGTCGCATCCGAAAGATGGCACCTCTGACAGAGCAGCTCTCCCTCAGTACTGTCCCGGTGTGTCAGCCTAGATTACTTGCTCAAGTCTCCAGAGTGGGACTCAAACCCATGACCTTCTGACTCTAGAGGTGAGAGTGTCGCCCACTGAGCCGAGGCTGGCCCCTCTGAAACTCCAGCCTAGTTACTGGGGTTATCAGCATCTTCAAACCGCCCCCCGCCCCGGCCCCCAACCCCGTAATTGCCATTATTAACACAGAATAGTCCTTCATGTGATTAACAGCAGAATGGGACCAGTGCGCTCAGGTGTGAACTCGCTGGTGTCTCAGCAGATGAGTTGAACTGGTGAATCCCTTTTCACACACTGAGCAGGGGAACGGCCTCTCCCCAGTGTGAGTGCGCTGGTGCTTCCAAAGACCAGATGAGTGGGTAAACCTCTTCCCACAGCGAGAGCAGCTGAACGGCCTCTCCCCGGTGTGGATGCGTCGATGCATCTCCAGGCCCTTGGAGCATTTGAAACTCTTATCGCAGTTGGAACATTTAAACGGCCTCTCGTCAGTGTGAACCAGCTGGTGTTCCCGCAGAGAGTCGGAACGTGTGAATCCTTTCCCGCACTCGGAGCAGGTGAACGGCCTCTCGTCAGTGTGAACTCGCTGGTGCAGCCGCAGAGAGGAGGGTCGAGTGAATCCTTTCCCGCACTCGGAGCAGGAGAACGGTCTCTCGTCAGTGTGAAGTCGCAGGTGTATCAGCAGAGAGTCGGAACGTGTGAATCCTTTCCCGCACTCGGAGCAGGAGAACGGCCTCTCGTCAATGTGAACCAGCTGGTGTTTCCGCAGAGTGTGGGACTGGACAAATCCCTTCCCGCACACGGAGCAGGTGAACGGCCTCTCGTCAGTGTGAACTCGCTGGTGCTGTATCAGTTCGCTGGATCTTCTGAAGCCCTTCTCACAGTCGGAGCACTGAAAAGGTCTCTCATCGGTGTGAACACGCTCGTGTATCAACAGGTGGCAAGACCGGTTAAACCTCTTTTCACAGTGAGAGCAGGCAAACGGCCTCTCCCCGGTGTGAACTCGCCGGTGTCTCAGCAGGGCGGATTGTTGAGTGAATCCCTTCCCACACACGGAGCAGGTGAACGGCCATTTCACAGAGTGACTGTGTTGATGAGTCTCCAGCTCGGAAAGGCAAGTGAATCCCTTCCCACATTCCCGACATTTGCACGGATTCTCCTCGCTTTGGTTACACTTGTGCCTCCCCAGGCTGAACCTTCGGTTGAATCCACGTCCACACACAAGACACGTGTGCAGTTTGTCCGCACTCTGATTGCTGCTTTCCGCTTCCATATGTCGATGATATTCAGGTCCTGATGAATCGAGTGACTCTGTCAGATCTTCGTGTGAAGTTTGCGTTAAGCTGCCCGTCTGCAATTCCTGCCCTTGCAAGAGACGGTAAAAGAGGTTTATATAAGTAATTAATGTAAATACAGGAGAGAAAATAAAGAAAGACTGGCCTTTATACAGCGCATTTCACGATCAACGGTTTTACAGCCAATGAAGTACTTTTTGAAGTGTAGTCGCTGTTGTAATGTGGGAAACACTGCAGCCAATTTGCATGAAAAATAATGGCCAGGACACCGGGGATAACTCTCCTGCCCTTCTTCGAAATAGTGGGATCGTTTATGTCCACCTGAACGTCTCATCCAAAAGACGGACCTCCGACAGTGCGGCGCTCCCTCAGTACTGCCACTCCGACAGTGCGGCGCTCCCTCAGTGCTGCTCCTCTGACACTGCGGCGCTCCCTCAGTACTGGCCCTCCAACAGTGCGGCACTCCCTCAATACTGACCCTCCGACAGTGTGGCTCTCCCTCAGTACTGACCCTCCGACAGTGCGGCGCTCCCTCAGTACTGCCCCTCCGACAGTGCGGCGCTCCCTCAGTACCGCCCCTCCGACAGTGCGGCGCTCCCTCACTACTGCTCCTCCGACAGTGCGGCGCTCCCTCAGTACTGCCCCTCCGACAGTGCTGCGCTCCCTCAGTATTCCCCCTCCGACAGTGCGGCGCTCCCTCAGCACTGCCCCTCCGACAGTGCGGCGCTCCCTCAGCACTGCCCCTCCGACAGTGCGGTGCTCCCTCAGTACTGCCCCTCCGACAGTGCGGCGCTACCTCAATACTGCCCCTCCGACAGTGCGGCGCTCCCTCAGTACTGCCCCTCCAACAGTGTGGCGCTCCCTCAGTACTGCCCCTCCGACAGTGCGGCGCTCCCTCAGTACTGCCCCTCCGACAGTGCGGCGTTCCCTCAGTACTGCCCCTCCGACAGTGTGGCGCTCCCTCAGTACTGGCCCTCCGACAGTGCGGCGCTCCCTCAGTACTGCCCCTCTGACAGTGCGGCGCTCCCTCAGTACTGCCCCTCCAACAGTGTGGCGCTCCCTCAGTACTGGCCCTCCGACAGTGTGGCGCTCCCTCAGTACTGCCCCTCCGACACTGTGGTGCTCCCTCAGTACTGGCCCTCCGACAGCGTGGCGCTCCCTCAGTACTGGCCCTCCGACAGCGTGGTGCTCCCTCAGTACTGGCCCTCCGACAGTGTGGCGCTCCCTCAGTACTGCCTCTCCGACAGAGCGGCGCTCCCTCAGTACTGCCCCTCCGACAGTGCGGCGCTCCCTCAGTACTGGCCCTCTGACAGTGTGGCGCTCCCTCAGTACTGCCCCTCCGACAGTGCGGTGCTCCCTCAGTACTGCCCCTCCGACAGTGCGGCGCTCCCTCAGTACTGCCCCTCCGACAGTGCAGCGCTCCCTCAGCACATAAGAACATAAGAAGTAGGAGCAGGAGTAGGCCATACGGCCCCTCGGGCCTGCTCCGCCATTCAATAGGATCATGGCTGATCCGAATCTAGACTCACGTCCACTTCCCTGCCCTCTCCCCGGAACCCCTAATTCCCTTATCTGCTAGGAAACTGTCTATCTCAATTTTAAATTTATTTAATGTTGCAGCTTCCACAGCTCTCTGGGGTAGCAAATTCCATAGATTTACTACCCTCTGAGTGAAGAAGTTTCTCCTCATCTCAGTTTTGAAAGGGCAGTCCCTTATTCTAAGATTATGCCCCCTAGTTCTCGTCTCACCCAGCAGTGGAAACATCCTCACCGCATCCACCCGATCAAGCCCCCTCACAATCTTATGTTTCGATAAGATCGCCTCTCATTCTTCTGAACTCCAATGAGTAGAGTCCCAACCTACTCAACCTTTCCTCATACGTCAACCCCCTCATCTCCGGAATCAACCGAGTGAACCTTCTCTGTACCGCCTCGAGAGCAAGTATATCTTTTCTTAAATATGGAAACCAAAACTGTACGCAGTATTCCAGGTGTGGCCTCACCGATACCCTGTATAACTGCAGCAAGACTTCCCTGTTTTTATACTCCATCCCCCTTGCAATAAAAGCCAAGATTCCATTGGCCTTCCTGATCACCTGCTGCACCTGCATACTAACCTTCTGCGTTTCATGCACCAGGACCCCCAGATCCCTTTGTACTGTAGCACTTTGCAGTTTCTCTCCATTTAGATAATAACTTGCTCTTTGATTTTTTCTGCCAAAGTGCATAACCTCACACTTTCCAACATTATATTGCATCTGCCAAATCTCTGCCCACTCACTTAGCCTGTCTATGTCCTTTTGCAGGTTTTTTATGTCCTCCTCACTCACTGCTTTCCCTCCCATCTTTGTATCGTCGGCAAACTTGGAAATGTTGCACTTGGTCCCTTCCTCCAAATCGTTAATATAGATTGTAAAGAGTTGGGGTCCCAGCACTGACCCCTGCGGAACACCACTAGTTACTGGTTGCCAACCCGAGAATGAACCATTTATCCCAACTCTCTGTTTTCTGTTTGATAGCCAATCTTCCACCCGTGCCAGTGTATTACCCCCAATCCTGTGATTTTTTATCTTATGCAGTAATCTTTTGTGTGGCACCTTGTCGAATGCCTTTTGGAAGTCCAAATACACTACATCCACTGGTTCCCCTTTATCCACCCTGTATGTTACATCCTCAAAGATTTCAAGCAAATTTGTCAAACATGACTTCCCCTTCGCACAGCACTGGAGTGTCAGCCTCGCTTTATGTGCTCAAGTCCCTGGAGCGGGATTTAAACCCACAACCTACTGACTCTGCTATCCACTGAGCCACAGCTGACTCGTCTTTAACACAGTTTCATCATAACTTCCTTGCTTTTGCACTCTACGCCTCTCCTAAAGCAGGGGAGTTATGATGAATTGTTAAACAGTTTTTTTTGCAGAGTGACCCAGGCTGTGTGTAGGAAACAATTGTGCATTTGAAAGAAGCTTGTATTGTGAAGCTTGTGCCCCTCTCCCAGATTCCAGCCCCAGCTCTGTGCTGACTGAGCTGCTCTCACCTGGGCACAGCGCGTCACAATCGGCCCCAGCGCACCTGAGCTGGAGAGGAGGCCCCGCCCCCTTGCCGCGCCGCCATTGGTTGGAGGACCAGGCCGCCCTGTTCAGTCCTCCCAGCTCAGCCCTCTTCCTATTGGTCAGAGCTCCCGTCAGTCAGAATCTCGTTGCTCCGGCTCACTCCGCGCGTTCAATCCGATCCGTTCGGTGTCCGCGGAGGTCCCGCCCGCCCGACTCTCAGGTTTGGTTTTTCTTGTATTTTACTTTATAATCTCGCTCTCCGCTCCGCCCCTCACCTCGATTTAAATCGGTTCCCCAACACTTGACTTTACCCCGGCCGCTGATTCCGCCTCTTCCCCGGGCCCGGCCTTCCGTCTACCTCTCGAAGGCCCCCGCGCAGGCGCACTGGCAGCCTCGTGTTACGCCTACCCGCGCTGTGATTGGTGCAGGGGAAGGCAAGTGGGCGTGTCCGGCCCCCGGGCCCACGTGGGGGAGGCAAATGCTGGCTGGAGCGCATGCGCAGCCCGCCTCGCACCGTTGGGAAGCTTTTCAAATATTTTTTTTTGCGAAACAAATTGAAAACACTCATTAATTCCCCCAACCTCTCCCCTCTAAAGTGCGATTATTATTATTCTTGTTTTTCCTCATTTGTGTGGGGTGTCTTTTTTTTACCTTGCGGTGGCGTGCGCCGATCCAACCGACACTTGGGCGTTGCGTGCTGGCGTCAGCGCGTAATCGGAGGGCGGGTTTGATTGACGCGGGGCGCCCGCCAATCAGAAGCGCGGAAAACGCTGGGAGGACCGGGCGGGCTGACGGTCCTCCAACCAATGGCGGCGCGGGAGGGAGGGGGTCGGGACCTCGGTGGGCTGCAGGCCGCTTTCCTGCTTTCATTGTCTGCAGGAGCTGTTAAAGGGAAGGGGAGGAGGAGGGGGTGGAAAAAAACCCAGCTTGTGAGTGTTTATTCCTTTGCATTACCTTTATTGCAAGGCTATTCATCAACTGCATTCATTTAAAAATAAGTGAACCTTTTCTCTTTTGACTTTTATCCAGAACAAAGAGCCCTGGTGCTGTGAACATTTTGGTGGGCAGCCACTTTTAAAGGGACTAAGACCAGCATTCTTCCTCCTCTCTCTCTCTCTTGAGTATTTGTGGTGGGTGAGAGGGGGGTGAGAGGGGGGTGGGGGGGAGTCAAAGGGGACTGCGGCCCCTTTTCAACAAAAACAATTGCTTGGCCATTTAAAGGGGAATGGGTGCCCCCCCAGGTATTGAAAGGGGCAGTGCCTCTTTCTTTCTGTATCATGTAAGAGCAGGGAGGTTCTGCTTGAACTGTACAAAACACCAGTTAGGCCACCGGCTAGAGTGCTGCGTGCAGTTCTGCTCGCCCCATTGCAGGAAAGATGTGACTGCTCGAGACGGGAGAGTTACGAGGATGTTGCCAGGACTAGAGAATTTCAGCTACAAGGAAAGATTGAATACATAGAAACATAGAAGATAATCTACATCCTAGGGTTCTTAAGGAAGTGGCCCTAGAATTAGTAGATGCATTGCTGGTCATCTTTCAAAATTCGATAGACTGTGGAACAGTACCCATGGATTGGAGGGTAGCTAATGTTACCCCACTGTTCAAAAAAGGTGGTAGATAGAAAACGGGGAATTACAGACCGGTAAGCCTGACATCGGTAGTGGGGAAAATGCTAGAGTCCATTATAAAAGATGTAATAGCAGAGCACTTGGAAAATAGTGACTGGATCGGACAAAGTCAACATGGATTTACAAAAGGTAAATCATGCTTGACTAATCTACTGGAATTTTTTGAGGATGTAACTGGTAAAATAGATAAGGGAGAACTAGTGGATGTGGTGCATTTGGACTTTCAGAAGGCTTTCGATAAGGTCCCGCATAAGAGATAGAAACATAGAAACGTAGAAGATAGGAGCAGGAGTAGGCCATTCGGCCCCTCGAGCCTGCTCCGCCATTCAATGAGATCATGGCTGATCATCCAAGTTCAGTACTCGGTCCATGCTTTCTCCCCATACCCCTTGATCCCTTTAGCCTTAAGAAATATATCCAACTCCTTCTTGAATATATTTAATGAATTGGCCTCTACTGCCTTCTGTGGTAGAGAATTCCACAGGTTCACCACTCTCTGGGTGAAGAAATTCCTCCTCATTTCTGTCCTAAAAGGCCTACCCCTTATCCTTAGACTGTGACCCCTGGTTCTGGATTCCCCGACCATCGGGAACACCCTCCCTGCATCTAGTGTGTCTAGTCCTGCCAGAATGTTATAAGTTTCAATGAGATCCCCTCTCATTCTTCTAAACTCCAGCGAGAACAAGTCAAATCGACCCAATCTCTCCTCATAGGTCATTTCTGCCATCCCAGGTATCAGCCTGGTGAATCTTCGTTGGACACCTTCCATGGCAAGAACATCCTTCCTCAGATAAGGCGACCAAAACTGCACACAATACACAAGGTGTGGTCTCACCAAGGCCCTGTATAACTGCAGCAAGACATCCTTGTTCCTGTACTCAAACCTTCTCGCTACGAAGGCCATTTGCCTTCTTTAACCGCCTGCTGCACCTGCATGCTTACCTTCTGCGACTGGTGCACAAGGACACCCAGGTCTCGTTGCACTTCCCCTTTTCCCAATGTATTGCCATTCAGAAAATAATCTGCCTTCCTGTTTTTGACACCAAAGTGAATACCCTCACATTTATCCACATTATATTGCATCTGCCATGCTTCTGCCCAATCACCCAACCTGTCCAAATCATCCTGGAGTTTCTTGGCATCCTCCTCACAGCACACACGCCCACCCAGCTTTGTGTCATCTGCAAATTTGGAGATATTACATCTAGTTCCCTTGTCTAGATCATTAATATATATTGTGAATAGCTGGGGTCCAAGGACCGATCCCTGCGGTACCCCACTAGTCACTGCCTGCCACTTGGAAAAAGACCCGTTTATTCCAACTCTTTGCTTTCTATCTGCCAACCAGTTCTCTATCCAAGTCAATACCTTACCTCCCAATCCCATGTTCCTTAACTTTACACGCTAATCTCTTATGTGGGACCTTATTGAAAGCCTTCTGAAAGTCCAAATTCACCACATCCACTGCTTCGCCCTTATCTATTTTACTAGTTACATCCTCAAAAAAATTACAGTAGATTAGTCAAGCACGATTTACCTTTTGTAAATCCATGTTGACTTTGTTCGATCCTGTCACTGTATTCCAAGTGCTCTGCTATTACATCTTTTATAATGGACTCTAGCATTTTCCCCAGTACCGATGTCAGGCTTACCAGTCTGTAATTCCCCTTTTTCTCTCTACCACCTTTTTTGAATAATGGGGTAACATTAGCTACCCTCCAATCCATGGGTATTGTTCCAGATTCCATCGAAAACCCAGCAGCTACTCCTCCATCTCCACTCCAGCTCAAACTGCTGCAACAAAAAGACCTTCACAGGCGGCCAGGGACCGACTTCCGTCACCTGCAATAAAACTCTTCCCGACAGCCGCTGACTAATGGCGGCCGCAGCACCCACAATTCCCCGCGCCCCAGAAACTGCTCTATCCAACGCGCTGATTTACCTGCTGAGAGTGCGCATGCTCCCCGGGGCCGCGGGCCATTCTGGGAGCCTGGCTCCTGTCCTTTGTCTCGAGTCGGACTCGGTTGGACCGGCTGAAGAAACCGGGAAGCAGCGGCTCGGATGGGGGACCCGCTGCACCCTGGGTTTCCTGGTGCCGGGGCTCTGGCCACACGTCCACTGGGCCCGGCCGCTCTGATTCTGATTGAGGTTTTTGATGAGGTAACAGAGAGGGTTGATGAGGGCAATGCGGTTAACGTGGTGAACATAGATTTCCAAAAGGTGTTCGACAGCGTGTAAAGTTAAGGCACATGGGATTGGGGGCATTGACTTGGATAGAGAACTGGTTGGCAGTCAGAAAGCAAAGAGTTGGAGGAAACGGGTCTTTTTCTGAGTGGCAGGCAGTGACTAGTGGGGTACCACAGGGATCGGTCCTTGGACCCCAGCTATTCACAATATATATTAATGATCTGGACGAGGGAACTAGATGTAATATCTCCAAGTTTGCAGATGACAACGCTGGGTGGGCGTGTGTGCTGTGAGGAGGATGCCGAGAAACTCCGGTATGATTTGGACAGGTTGGGTGATTGGGCAGAAGTATGGCAGATGCAATATAACGTGGACAAATGCGAGGTTATCCACTTTGGTGTCAAAAACAGGAAGGCAGATTATTATCTGAATGGCAATAGATTGGGAGAAGGGGAAGTGCAACGAGACCTGGGTGTCCTTGTGCACCAGTCGCTGAAGGTAAACATGCAGGTGCAGCAGGCAGTTAAGAAGGCAACTGGTATGTTGGCTTTCGTAGCGAGAGGGTTTGAATACAGGAACAAGGATGTCTTGCTGCAGTTGTACAGGGCCTTGGTGAGACCACATCTTGAGTATTGTGTGCAGTTTTGGTCGCCTTATCTGAGGAAGGATGTTCTTGCCATGGAAGGAGTGCAGCGAAGATTCACCAGGCTTGTTGAGTCTGTGTTTTCCCAGGTGTAGTTATGCTGAATAACTGAACACAGACAACAGAATACTTAAACAGGTCTTTAGTAATTGAGGGTCAGGGCTGAACTGAAATACAAACTGCTCCACAGTGCTTATATACCGGTGTGGTCACCACCGGTACTACAATATACAGGAGCCATCAGAAAGTAGTTCATCACCTTAAGGTAGTCTCTTAAGTTGGTACAGGTTACATACACTACAATTCCTCCCCTTTTAGCTTAACAGTGTACACCCCAATTTAAACATAACATGAATAACATATATATACAACTTTTATACAAAACTGTTCAAAGATTCAGGCCTAGAAATTGAGTTTTGGCTTAGCCAGGGCTTTAGCGCCGGAAGTTAGTGCCGGCGCTAAGTCCCCCTGCGCGCGCCAAAAATTCAGCAGGGCCGCGCCCAAACGGCTGCCGGCGCTACTGAAGGGTCTTTGCGGCGGTAAATCGGCGCTAACTGCCGTTTCGCACTGCAATTCCGGCGCTGCGGCACCCGATGCGGTGCGGCAGGCTCGGGAAGTGCAGGCCTCCTCCTTCCCTTAAGGAGGAGCTGCCTGCACCCGATCGCGGCCCGCGAAAATCTTTTAAAAAATGAGCCCGGCACCTCGGACAAGTGCTGGGCTTGCTTCTGTTCCGGGGGGGCGGGGGGGGGGGAAGTCCGGGGAGGGAGCTGCGGCCAGGCGGCCGGCGGGAAAGCGGCCGGCCGCCGCGGGGCCTTTAATGCGCCGGCGCAAAGACTCGTAAGACTCTGTTGCCAGAGTCTTAGTTGCGGCTGTCACAGGCGAGGCGGCCGCAACTGAATTTCGGCGCTGGGGCCCGTCGGCATGGCAACCGGGACGCTGCGCACACCGATGACGTCATCGGTGCCGGCACAGCGCTACCGGTCTACCGCGGCGTAAGGGCCCCAGGCAATTTCGGCGCCGGCGCCAAATGCAGCGCTAGGCCCTCTAGCGCCGCAAAATCGGCGCTAAGGGCACTCAATTTCTAGGCCTCAGTCTCTGAGGAGGCCTCCTGATCCGGGCCGGATAACGCCTTTCAGGGGTCTCTGGTTCTCGTTGCTGGGGTGACTCGTCCATTTGATCTCTTATGGATTGAACATCATCATGTACGTTCGAGTCTGAGGCAGATGCTACAGGCTCAATAACTTCTTCAACTGGTGTCTCTGCCGTAGCCGTGGGGTCGACCCTTGTTCTCGATTCCACAAGTTGGTCAGCATGACGTCGTATTACGTTCTCACCAACGTCTACCGTGTACATCAAGGGTCCTTGTCGGGCACGAATTATTCCGGATTGCCATTTATCATTCCTGTAGTCCCTGGCCAACACTGGTTGTCCTATTTCGAAACTCCGAGTGCCCTTGTTATTTACGTGCTGGAATTGTTTGTTTTCGACTTCCCTACGCACATTGGGTTTTAACAAATCCAACCGGGACCGCAACCTCCTGTTATAAAACATTATGGCAGGGCTTTGATTCGTCACTGCATGCGTGACATTTCGATATGCCATCAGGAAATTGTCCACCTTGTGTTGTAGTGGAATATGGTCTTTGCTCATGGCCTTTATTGCCTTTTTGAACGTTTGTACAAATCTCTCGGCCAACCCATTTGTAGCCGGATGATATGGGGCAGATGTATAGTGTTTCACCCCATTCTTCTTCATGAATTTCTGGAATTCTTCTGACACGAACTGTGGTCCGTTATCTGAACATATTTGTTCCGGCAACCCATTCCTTGCAAATATGGTTCTTAGAACTGCGATCGTCTTTTCCGAGGTAGTGGTCGACATCTTAATCACTTCTGGCCATTTAGAATGTGCGTCTACCGCTATCAGAAACATGGAATCCATGAATGGACCTGCAAAGTCGATATGCACACGTTGCCATGGGGTTGACGGCCATTCCCACGGATGCAGCGGTGCAATTGGAGGTGCATTTTGAACTTTTTGGCACCCTGAGCAACTTTTAGTCAGATCCTCTATTTGTTTGTCGATACCTGGCCACCACACATAAGCCCTAGCAAGGCCTTTCATCTTGACTCCCCCCAGATGACCTTCATGCAGTTCCTTTAGAACTCTCTCCCTTAATTTAGGAGGAATAATCACCCTTGTTCCATACATCAATGTTCCTTGGCAGACGGACAGCTGCTCTCGTCTGGCTGAGAATGCCGGTAACAGTGGTTCGCCATGTGTTGGCCATCCCTTCACTGTCAAATCGTAGACCCGAGACAGTGTCGGGTCGTTTCTGGTCTCTCTCTCAATACTCGCATTGGTAACTGGTAAGCATTCGATGATGGTCGAGTGAAATATCTCGACAGGGTCAACTGCCGGTGCCTCTTCCGCTGTAGGTAGTGGCAGGCGCGACAGCCCATCAGCATTACCATGTTGCTTTGTACCTTTGAATTCGATATCATATTGATGTGCCCCTAGGAAAAGGGACCATCTCTGAAGCCTCTGCGCCGTTATAACCAGAACACCCTTCTTAGGGTTAAAGATGGAAACCAACGGCTGGTGATCTGTCAGCAGCGTAAACCTTTGGCCTTGCAGGTAATGGTTAAATTTCTTAACTCCCCACACGAGGCTGAGAGCCTCCCTATCTATCTGAGCATAGTTGCGCTCAGCGGAGGTCAATGATCTGGATGCGAACGCGACTGGCCTTTCCAAGCCATTTGGCAACTTATGTGAGAGCACTGCCCCGATACCATATGGAGAAGCATCACAAGCTAAACGAATAGGCAGTGTTGGGTTAAAGTGAGCCAACACTTCCTTAGAGGTGATCAGTGCCTTGCTTTTTTGAAAAGCCCGCTTACAGTCCTCGCTCCACTTCCATGGTACTCCCATTTGCAAAAGAGTGTTCAGCGGGTGTAACACCGTGGATAAATTTGGAAGAAACTTGTGGTAATAGTTAATCAACCCAAGGAACGACCTCAACTGGGATACATTTTCCGGAGCGGGAGCTTTCACAACAGCTTCGATCTTGTCAGGTGACTTATGAAGCCCCTCCCGGTCAATGACGTGACCGCAGTACGAGATTCGTTTCTGAAAGAACTCACATTTCTGGCGATTAACTCTGAGTCCATATTCTTTCAATCTGGTGAGCACCTGCTCCAAATTCGCGAGGTGTTCCTTATCATCATCTCCTGTAATCAGAATGTCGTCCAGGTAGCATTGTGTGCCTGGAATTCCCTGTAATACCTGCTCCATGGCCCTTTGCTAAATCGCTGGAGCCGATGCCACTCCAAAAACCAGTCTATTATACCGATATAAGCCCTTATGTGTGTTGATCGTGAGATACTGGCGTGACGCTTCATCAACTTCCATCTGTAAGTACGCCTGTGCCAGGTCTATCTTGGTGAAGTGTTTCCCGCCAGACAGCGAAGCGAAGATATCCTCAATCCGCAGAAGCGGATATTGCACCGTGTGAAGAACCGGATTAACAGTGATCTTGAAATCGCCACAGATGCGAACCTTCCCAGGTTCCCCCGGCTTGTTGCTCAACGAACGCTTCATGACAGGAACAATGGGCGTGGCCCACTCACTCCAGTCCACCTTTGACAGTACTCCTGAGCGTTCTAGCCCTTCCAGCTCTGCTTCCACAGCAGGTTGTATCGCATAAGGTACCGGTCTGGCTTTGAAAAATTTTGGATTTGCATGTTCTTCAACCTTGATGTTCGCCGTAATTCCTTTCAGTGTTCCCAGTCCCTGTTGGAACACCTCCTTAGCATCGTCCAATATTTTGGACAGTCGTTTAGGTTTGACGTCGTCCTCTTTACCGGAATCTACAGTTAGTGCTTGTAAGGAATGCCAGTCCATATTTAATCTCCGGATCCATTCCCGTCCCAGTAGTGGTGGACCTCCCTCAGGTAACACATACAAGTCCATTCCTTGACTTTCTTTACCATTGTAGACCACCTTTACCTTTATCTTTCCGATGGGGTATACTATTTGCCCCGTGTATGTTTTCAATACAATCTCCGTATCCCTCAGGGGAATGTGTGAGAATAACCTTTTGTACTCTTGCTTATTCATGACCGTCAATGCCGATCCAGTGTCCAATTCCATCTTCACTTGGACTCCTGCTATCCGAAGCATGACCCAGATAGTTTGGTGGTCTGCTGTGTTACCCACATTATGTATTTTTAGACAACCCAGTTCCTTACTGCTGGAGTCTGAATCGTCTTCTGTTCATCCGAACTGTTCTCTGTCACCTTGTCTACTTTCTTGTACTTCTCCTGCGGCGACTTTTTGTTGCTGGTCTTCTTTCCTGACCGGCATACTTTCGCTATGTGACCAATTCTGCCACATTTCCTGCATTCTTTATCTTTGAACCAGCACTGGTTCTGATCATGCGTTGTCCTTCCGCAACAATAACACTTTACTGCACCCAATGCCATTTCATTGGTGCGGAGTTCCGATGGCCTTTGCTGCATTTCCGCAGTGCCTCGTGCTGCTGCCTCGTGCGATGCTGCAATGCTGAAAGCTTTGTCCAGCGTAAGATCCTTTTCCTCTAGCAGTCGCTTCTGGGTTCCTTCCTTTAGTAGCCCACACACGAACTTATCTCTCAGAGCGTCTGCTAGTCCTGTACCGAACTGACAGTACTTTGATAACTTGCGCAGTTCGATTAAGAATTCAGCGTTGCTTTCCTCTTTCAGCTGAATTCTTTTGAAAAATTTAAATCGTTCCGCTATCAGCAGCGGCGTGGGGTTTAAATGCTCTTGCAGGATAGTAACAATCTCCGTGAAACTCTTTCCTACTGGTTTATCTGTTGTTACAAGGTGCCTTAATAACCCGTACGTCTTCGCACCCATCGAGTTTAATAGGGTTAGTGCTTTCTTATCCGCCGGTACCTCGTTCGCTGTACAATAAACTTCAACGCGTTCCACATAAATGGCCCAATCTTCTACATCGCTATCAAAAGCAGTGATGTTACCCGTTTTTGGCATCTTGTTGAGTTTCCTTTATTTTATTTATTTTCCAAAATGGCGACTTCCCGCGCTTGGCGGCTTTTCCCGCGCTTGTCTTCTTCCCCCGCCGACTAAAATGGCGATTACCGCGCTGTTGCCGTTCTCGCCTCCCAGCAGTTCTTTATTTCCCCCGACGCTGCTGCTCTTGTTCCCCGCGGTCCTCGTGGACATTAACGCTTCTCTGGCTGCTGCGCGTCTCTGCCCGATTGCAGTCCAGCCCCTTACACCGGCTGCGGTCGTGTTCTCCGCCCTTTTCTTCGGTTTCCCTCCCCTTCTCCCACTGACAACTCGGCCGACTTTTTCTCCGTGTCGCTAGATCGGGCTTACCCGCCGCTGTCGTAGAAGGGATGATCACTGCCTGTTGCTGATGGTGGACTTCGTGGCCAGCAAATCCAACCCGGGTTCTCGATGCCTCCCATGCGCTGCGGTGCTCAGCAGGATGATGAGGGCGGATGCCCCTTTTCGACACCCGTTCTGAGGACGAAGCTTCAAAACTGCCGCTAGGTACGATCAGACTCGTCGCCACTGTTGAGTCTGTGTTTTCCCAAGTGTAGTTATGCTGAATAACTGAACACAGACAACAGAATACTTAAACAGGTCTTTAGTAATTGAGGGTCAGGGCTGAACTGAAATACAAACTGCTCCACAGTGCTTATATACCGGTGTAGTCACCACCGGTACTACAATATACAGGAGCCATCAGAAAGTAGTTCATCACCTTAAGGTAGTCTCTTAAGGTGGTACAGGTTACATACACTACAAGGCTGATACCTGGGATGGCAGGAATGACATATGAGGAGATATTGGGTCGATTGGGCTTGTACTTGCTGGAGTTTAGAAGAATGAGAGGGGATCTCATTGAAACTTATAAAATTCTAACAGGACTAGACAGACTAGATACAGGAAGGATGTTCCCGATGGTCAGGGAGTCCAGATCCAGGGGTCACAGCCTAAGGATAAGGGGTAAGCCATTTAAGACAGAGATGAGGAGGAATTTCTTCACCCAGAGAGTGGTGAACCTGTGGAATTCTCTACCACAGAAGGCAGTGGAGGCCAATTCATTAAATATATTCAAGAAGGAGTTAGATATATTTCTTGAGGCTAAAGGGATCAAGGGATATGGGGAGAAGGCAGGGACAGGGTACTGAATTTGGATGATCAGCCATGATCTCGTTGAATGGCGGAGCAGGCTCGAGGGGCCGAATGGCCTACTCCTGCTCCTATCTTCTATGTTTCTATGTGTCCCCGGGTATTTAAAGGGGCAGTGCCTCTCTCTGTATCCTGTAAGAGCAGGGAGGTTCTGCTTGAACTGCACAAAAACACCAGTTAGGCCACCGCGTGCAGTTCTTGTCGTCCCCATTGCAGGAAAGATGTGACTGCTCGAGACGTGAGATTTACGAGGATGTTGCCAGGACGAGAGAATTTCAGCTGCAAGGAAAGATTGAATACATAGAAACATAGAAGATAGGAGCAGGAGTAGGCCATTCGGCCCCTCGAGCCTGCTCCGCCATTCAATGTGATCATGGCTGATCATCCAAATTCAGTGCCCTGTCCCTGACTTCTCCCCATATCCCTTGATCCCTTTAGCCTGAAGAAATATATCTAAATCCTTCTTGAATATATTTAATGAATTGGCCTCCACTGCCTTCTGTGGTAGAGAATTCCACAGGTTCGCCACTGTCTGGGTGAAGAAATTCCTCCTCATCTCTGTCCTAAATAGCTTACCCCTTATCCTTAGACTGTGACCCCTGGTTCTGGACTCCCCGGCCATCGGGAACATCCTTCCTGCATCTAGTCTGTCTAGTCCTGTTAGAATTTTATAAGCTCAATGAGATCCCCTCTCATTCTTCTGAACTCCAGCGAGTATAAGCCCAATCGACCCAATCTCTCCTCATACGTCATTCCTGCCATCCCAGGTATCAGTCTGGTGAATATTCGCTGCACTCCCTCCATGGCAAGAACATCCTTCCTCACATAAGGTGACCAAAACTGCACACAATACTCAAGGTGTGGTCTCACCAAGGCCCTGTGCAACTGCAGCAAGGCATCCTTGTTCTTGTACTCGAACCCTCTTGCTATGAAGGCCAACATACCATTTGCCTTCTTAGCCGCCTGCTGCACCTGCATGCTTACCTTCAGCGACTGGTGCACAAGGACACCCAGGTCTCGTTGCACTTCCCCTTCTCCCAATCTATTGCCGTTCAGATAATCTGCCTTCTTGTTTTTGCCACCAAAGTGGATAACCTCGCATTTATCCACATTATACTGCATCTGCCATGCTTCTGCCCAATCACCCAACCTGTCCAAATCATACTGGAGTTTCTCGGCATCCTCACAGCACACACGCCCACCCAGCTTTGTGTCATCTGCAAACTTGGAGATATTACATCTCGTTCCCTCGTCTAGATCATTTATATATATATTGTGAATAGCTGGGGTCCTAGGACTGATCCCTGCAGTACCCCACTCGTCACTGCCTGCCACTCGGAAAAAGAGCCGTTTATTCCAACTCTTTGCTTCCTGTCTGCCAACCAGTTCTTTATCCAAGTCAGTACCTTGCCCCCAATCCCATGTGCCTTAACTTTACACGCTGTTCTCTTATGCGGGACCTTATCGAAAGCTTTCTGAAAGTCCAAATTCACCACATCCACTGGTTCTCCCTTATCTATTCTACCAGTTACATCCTCAAAAAATTCCAGTAGATTAGTCAAGCACGATTTACCTTTTGTAAATCCATGCTGACTTTGTCCGATCCTGTCACTGTTTTCCAAGTGCTCTGCTATTACATCCTTTATAATGGACTCCAGCATTTTCCCCACGACCGATGTCAGGCTTACCGGTCTATAATTTCCCATTTTCTCTCTACCACCTTTTTTGAATAGTGGGGTAACATTAGCTACCCTCCAATCCATGGGAACTGTTCCAGAGTCTATCGAATTTTGGAAGATGACCAGCAATTCTGTCCCTCTAGTGCTACTTGTCTCTCCCAGTCCTCTCTTCACCTTGTTTCTCCTCTCTAATGTTTCACCCTGGTGCCCATCCCCCTGTCTAATTAATTTAAACCCTCCCCCACAGCACTAGTTAACCGTCCCATGAGGACATTGGTCCCAGCTCTGTTGAGGTGCAACCCGTCCACCTTGGACAGGTCCCTCCTGCCCCAGAACTGGTCCCTCCTGCCCCAGGAATCTGAAGTCCTGCAATATTTCTCTTTCAGGTACTTATCCAATTCCCTTTTGAAAGCGGTGATTGAATCTGCCTCCACCACCCTTTCAGGCAGTGCATTCCAGATCCTAACCACTCGCTGCGTCAAAAAGTTTTTCCTCATGTCGCCTTTGGTTCTTTTGTCAATCACCTTAAATCTGTGTCCTCTGGTTCTCGACCCCTCTGCCAATTGGAAGAGTTTCTCTCTATCTACTCTGTCCAGACCCCTCTTGATTTTGAACACCTCTATCAAATCTCCTCTCAATCTTCTCTGCTCCAAGGAGAACAACCCCAGCTTCTCCAGTCTATCAATGTAACTGAAGTCCCTCATCCCTGGAATCATTCTCGTAAATCTTTTCTGCACCCTCTCTAAGGCCTTCACATCCTTCCTAAAGTGCGGTGCCCAGGATTGGACACAATACTCCAGTTGAGGCCGAACCAGTGTTTTATAAAGGTTCATCATAATTTCAACACTTTTGTACTCTATACCTCTATTCATGAAGCCAAGGTTCCCATAAGCTTTTTTAACTGCTTTCTCAACCTGCCCTGCCACCTTCAATGATTTGTGCACATATACCCCCAGGTCTCTCTGTTCATGCACCCACTTTAGGATTGTACCCTTTAGTTTAGATTTCCTCTCCTCATTCTTTCTACCAAAATGTATCACTTCACATATTTCTGCATTAAATTTAATCTGTCACGTGTCCGCCCATTCCACCAGCCTGTCTATGTCCTCTTGAAGTCTATCACTATCTTCCTCACTGTTCACTATACTTCCAAGTTCTGTGTCATCTGCAAATTTTGAAATTGTGCCTTGTACACCCACATCCAAGTCTTTAATATATATCAAGAAAAGCAGTGGTCCTAGAACCGACCCCTGGGGAACACCACTGTGTACCTTCCTCCAGTCCGAAAAACAACCGTTCACCACTACTCACTGTTTCCTGTCACTTAGCCAATTCCCTATCCATGCAGCCACTGTCCCTTTTACTCCATGGGCTTCAACTTTGCTGGTAAGCCTATTATGTGGCACTTTGTCGAACGCCTTTTGGAAATCCATGCACACCACGTCAACCGCATTGCCCTCATCAAAAAACTCCATCAAGTTGGTTAAACACGATTTGCCTTTAACAAATCCGTGCTGGCTTTCCTTAATTAATCCACACTGTTAATTTTGTCCCTGATTTTTGTTTGTAAAAGCTTCCCCACTACCGAGGTCAAACTGACTGGCCCGTGGTTGCTGGGTTTGTCCTTACACCCTTTTTTGAACAAGGGTGTGACATTTGCAATTCTCCAGTCCTCTGGCACCACCCCAGTTTCTAATGAGGATTTGGAAGGTTATGGCCAGTACCTCCGCAATTTCTTCCTTCACTTCCCTCAGCGTACTAGGATGCCTCCCATCCGGTCCTGGTGACTTATCTACTTTAAGTACAGCCAGCCTTTCTAGTACCTTGTCTTTATCAATTTTATCCCATCCAGTGTCTCCTCGACCTCCTCCTTCACTATGTCTATGGCAGCATCTTCTTCCTTGGTGAAGACAGATGCAAAGTACTGATTTAGTACCTCAGCCTTACCCTCTGCCTCCGTGCGTAGGTCTCCTTTTTGGTCCCTAATCGGCCCCACCCCTCCTCTTACTACCCGTTTACTATTTATATGCCTATAGAAGACTTTTGGATTACCTTTTATGTTAGCTGCCATTCTATTCTCATGCTCTCTCTTTGCCCCTCGTATTTTCTTTTTCACTTCTCCTCTGAACTTTCTATATTTAGCCTGATTCTCCGATGTATTCTCGACCTGACATCTGTCATACACGCTCTGTTTCTGCTTCATCTTACTCTCTATCTCTTTCGTCATCCAGGGAGCTCTGACTTTAGTTGCCCTACATTTCCCCTTAGTGGGAATGTACCTCGACTGTACCCGAATTATTTCCTCTTTAAAGGCAGCCCATTGCTCCTCTACAGTTTTTCCTGCCAATCTTTGATTCCAATTTACCCGGGCCAGATCCATTCTCATCCCACTGAAATTGGCCTTGCCCCACAGTGCAGTGGATGCGCTCTAGACTGCACTGTCCCCCCCGAGGTGTCGTCACCCTCACCGGGATTCAGCACTGAAAACTGGTTTGAGAGCGCCGCACTCCCGGGGGACTCCTGCACTGCCTTGCCTCCTCAAACCCTGCTGGGCGGCCACCCAGTTACAATTCCCACAAACTCTCTGTGGCTGCAGGGTGACCACCTCCTGGAACGTGCGCTCCAGGAAACTCTCAGCCTCCCGTCTGCCCGGCAGTGACTCCAGCCGCTCCCCAAGCTCAGAGACCCTGAGCTCGAGTTCCAGCCACAGGAGGTGCTTCCTGCACCCGCGGTTCACCAGGACACGTGAAGCGTCCCGGAGTTCCCGCGTGGCACAGGAATTGCAGCCATCGGTCCCATCGTTTGGCTTAAAATCTGTCTACTTAAGCTATAGATATATCTGATGTTAGGTTAGTGTCCCCTTACCCCTGTTTATTATTCAATCAGTGATTGCCCCTTTGCCAGGCCCGCTGCCTGCGGCCCCTCTCCCAGATTCCAGCCCCAGCTCTGTGCTGACTGAGCTGCTCTCACCTGGGGACAGCGCGTCACAATCGGCCCCAGCGCACCTGAGCTGGAGAGGAGGCCCCGCCCCCTTGCCGCGCCGCCATTGGTTGAAGGACCCGTCACCAGTTGGCTCCGCCCGCGCTCTTCCTATTGTTCAGCGCTCCCGTCAGTCACAGGCCCCGCAATCACGTGCTGCAGTTCACTCCACCCCCTTGCAAAACTCACTGATTGTGGCTCTTCACCAACACCAACTTTACAATGAAAGCCCCGTGCGGCAGCCTGGAGCTCAGGGGCCCAGCACGCAGGCGCGGAGGAGGATGATTGACAGGGGCCCAGGGTGTGTGCTGAGGATGCGCGGTGCGGGCCGGGCACCTGTGGAGCAGGAGAGGGCGGGGCCATGGGGCGCATGAGCGGTGTCAGCCACAACTCAGCACGGCGGCCGGAGCGCTTTCTGGAGCGCGGGGGCTTGTGGGGATTGCAGCCGCCATTACTGCTGATCCTTTCAACCAACCTGTGCAGCAGCTGGGGCCTGAAAATCAGCTTCACTGCCCCTGGGCTGGGAAAGGGGGACATGAGACAACATTCTCCCTCTTACCCCTTTCTACACTCCTTTTACAGTTTTAGAAGTGGAGCATTTACAGACAGGAAGCTCAGACCAAACATCACGTCAGGATCAGACATAGTCACTCCATTCATCAGGACCTGAATATCATCGGCCTTTGCACATGGAAGGAGAGAGCAGCAATCGCAGCGCGGACAAACCGCTCACGTGTTCCGTGTGTGGAAAGGGATTCAGCAGATCGCCTGACCTGGCAAGACACGTGAACTGTCACACCAGGAAACAAATGGGTAAAGGTGGGGACGGCAGGAAGGGATTCTGTTCCCCGTCTGCATTGAAAGTTCACCGGCGCAGTCACACCCGGGACAGTCCGATCACCTGCTCCGTGTGTGGGAAGAGATTCACTCAGACATCTCACTTGCTGACACACCAGCAAGTTCACACTGGGGAGAGACCCTTTACGTGTTCTGATTGTGGGAAGAGCTTTAAAAGCTCCGGGAATCTGATGAATCACCAGCGTGCTCACACTGGGGAGAGGCCGTTTCCCTGCTCCGTGTGTGGGAAGGGATTCACTCAGTCCAACCATCTGCTGAGACACCAGCAAGTTCACACTGGGGAGAGGCCATTCACCTGCTCCGTGTGTGGGAAGCGATTCACTCGGTCCTCCAACCTGTTCGCACACCAGCGAGATCACACTGGAGAGAGGCCTTTCACCTGCTCAGTGTGTGGGAAGGGATTCACTCGGTCTTCAGATCTGCTGACACACCAGCGAGTTCACACTGGGGAGAGGCCGTTCACCTGCTCCGTGTGTGGGAAGGGTTTCGCTCAGTCCTCCACCCTGCTGACACACCAGCGAGTTCACACTGGAGAGAGGCCCTTTAAATGTTCTGACTGTGGGAAGAGCTTTAAAAACTCCAATAATCTGCTGAGACACCAGCGGGTTCACGCTGTTCTGTAGCGCAGAGCCCTGCAGACAGTGAGGGCAACATGAACATGGAATGGATGAATGTTTTATAAATTCTTGTACTGCTGTTTAATCTTTAAGACTGTTGTGCTGATGATTCCCTTGATTTGACTGTTCATGGTGTTACATAGAATGTACAGCACAGAAACAGGCCATTCAGCCCAACTGGTCTATGCCGGGGTTTGTGCTCCACACGAGCCTCCTCCAACATATTCTCCTATTCCTTTCTCCCTCATGTGTTTATCTAGCTTCCCCTTAATTGCATCTGTGCTTTTAGCCTCAACTACTCCCTGTGGCAGCGAGTTCCACATTCTCACAACTCTGGGTAAAGAAGTTTCTCCTGAATTCCCTCCTGGATTTATTAGTGACTTTTATATTTATAGCCACATAAATATGATGAGATTCTGTTAAGCTGACCAGTATGTTGTTGTACTTTGTCTTTTTCTGATGAATGAAACATTACTGAGCCCCTGTACCCGTGTTATGGGATGAAGAGCTGGACAAGTAAAGACACAACGTCTGGGTGTGAATCTGATAATAACCTCACGGACCGTATAGGTGTGATAACCAGACAGGCTTGTGGTTATAGTCTGGTCACAGATGGACTAAATTCCCTGAATTAGCAGGAGTTCAGGAGGCGGTCAACAGACGGGTCCAAACAATCCCATTTCCTGAGCGGTAACCAAGCTTGTATATAAGAACAGGCCACTTAAGCCATTGTCAGTTGGAACAGACTCGAGAAGATCGCGCGTGAATCCACTGTACTTCTATTCTCCAGATTGTGGGAATTATCACCCGATCTGTGTTATGCAGCGCTCTTAATAAAGCCTGGAGAGACAATTTGTGTTTTTGTGAGCTTGATTATCTGGTATCCGAAACCCTGGGACTGCCGATCATTAGAGTCAACCTCAGTGTGTGGAAAGGGATTCCCTGGTGTATCCCACCCGCTGACACACCAGAGTGTCCACATTGTGTCTCAATTTCTCTGCTCCCCTCACTCACTCCAACCTACCTCCCTCTGAGCTTGCAGTATCCCGGTCTCTCTGATCCAACCCTAACATTGTTATTAATCCTGCTGACAAGGATGGTGCTGTTGTTGTTTGGTGAACCAATCTCTACTGTGCGGAGGCTGAACACCAACTCTCTGACACCTCCTCCTACCACCCCCTGGACCATGACCCCACTACCACATCAAGCCATTGTTTCCAGAACTGTCACTGACCTCGTCTCCTCTGGAGATCTTCCCTCCATGGCTGTCAACCTCATAGTCCCCCAACCCTGCACAGCCCACTTCTACCTCCTTCCCAAGATCCACAAACAGGGCTGCCCTGGTAGACCCATCATTTCAACCTGTTCTTGTCCCACGGAACTGATTTCTTCCTATCTCGACTCTATTTTTTCTCCCCTTGTCCAGTCTCTTCCCACCTACATTCACGACTCTTCCGACGCCCTTCGTCACTTTAACAGTTTCCAGTTTCCTGGCCCCAACCGTCTCCTTTTCACCATGGATGTCCAATCCCTCTACACCTCCATCCCCCACCAGGACGGCCTGAGGGCGCTCTGCTTCTTCCTTGAACAGAGGCCCCACCAGTCCACATCCACCACCACCCTCCTCCGCCTGGCTGAACCTGTTCTCACATTGAACAACTTCTCCTTTGACTCCACTCACTTCCTCCAAATTAAAGGTGTTGCTATGGGAACCGCATGAGCCCTAGCTGTGCCTGCCTTTTCGTGGGATATGTGGATCATTCTTTAAGAAATAAGAGTAGGCCATATGGCCCCGCCATTCAATAAGATCAGGGCTGATCATCGACCTCAACTCCACTTTCCCGCCCGATCTCCATATCCCTCGATTCCCCTAGAGTCCAACAATCTATCGATCTCAGCCTTGAATATACTCAAAGACTCAGCATTCACAGCCCTTTGGGGCAGAGAATTCCAGAGATTCACAACCCTCTGAGTGAAGAAATTCCTCCTCATCTCGGTCTTAAATGGCCGACCCCTTATCCTGAGACTGTGCCCCCTAGTTCTAGACACTCCAGCCAGGGGGAAACAACCTCTCAGCATCTACCCTGTCAATCCCCTTCAGAATCTTGTATGTTTCAATGAGATCACCTCTCATTCTTCTAAACTCCAGAAAGTATAGGCCCATTCTACACAATCTCTCATCATCGTACAGCCCTCTCATCCCAGGAATCAATCTAGTGAACCTTCGTTGCACCGCCTCCAAGGCAAGTATATCCTTCCTTAGATAAGGAGACCAAATCTGTGCACAGTACTCCAGGTGTGGTCTCACCAAGGCCCTGTACAATTGTAGCAAGACTTCCTTACTCTTATACTCCAACCCCCTTTGCAATAAAGGCCAACATGCCATTTGCCTTCCTTATTGCTTGCTGTACCTGCATGCTAGCTTTGTTCCAGTCCTACTCAGGTCCCCTCCCTCACCTCTGTTTCCTGTACATTGATGACTGTATTGGTACTGTTTCCTTCTCTCGCCCTGAACTAGAACATTTCATTCACTTTGCTTCCAATTTCCACCCTTCCCTCACCTTCACATGGTCCATCTCTGACTCTTCCCTTCCTCGACTTCTCTGTCTCCATTTCTGGGGATAGGCTATTGACCAACAACTACTATAAGCCCACTGCCTCCCACAGCTACCTGGACTACACTTCCTCCCACCCCACCTCCTGTAAGGACTCTATTCCATTCTCCCAGTTTCTCCGTCTCCGCCGCATCTGCTCTGACGATGCCACCTTCCATACTAGTGTTTCCGACATGTCTTCCTTTTTCCTCAACTGAGGATTCCCCTCTACTGTGGTTGGCATGGCCCTTGACCATGTCCGTTCCATTTCCCGTATTTCTGCTCTCACCCCTTCCCTCCCAGAACCACGATAGGGTTCCCCTTGTCCTCACCTTTCACCCCACCAGCCTCCACATTCAACGGATCATCCTCCACCATTTCCGCCACCTCCAGCGTGATCCCACCACCAAACACATCTTCCCCTCCCACCCCCTTTCAGTATTCCGAAGGGACCGCTCCCTCCACAACACCCTAGTCCACTCCTCTATCACCCCAACACCCCTTCCCCTTCACCCGGCACCTTCCCGTGCAAGCGCAGGAGATGCAACACCTGCCCTTTTACCTCCTCCCTTCCCACTGTCCAGGGCCCCAAACACCCCTTCCAGGTGAAATAGCGATTTACTTGTACTTCTTACAATCTAGTCCACTGTATTCGTTGCTCACGATGTGGTCTCCTCTACACTGGGGAGACCAAACGCAGATTGGGTGACTGCCTTGAGGAACACCTCCATTCAGTCCGTAAGGGTGACCCCGAGCTTCTGGTCGCCTGTCACTTTAATTCTCCGCTCCACTCCCACTCTGACCTCTCTGTCCTCGGCCTCTTACACTGTTCCAACAAAGCTCAATGTAAGCTCGAGGAACAGCACCTCATCTTTCGATTAGGCACTTTACAGCTTTCTGGACTCAACATCGAGTTCAACAATTTCAGACTATAACCTGTATTTCTTTATATATTTTAATATTTTTCTCTTGTTTTCTCACATGGTAGCTGTTAATGTTGCTGCCATCATCATTCACACCACATCTAGAGCCATCTTTTGTTTCTTAACTTGTCCCATTACCTCTCCTTTTGCCTCGCACCATCATCCCTTTTGTCAGTCAATCTCTCCTGCCTTCCATCCTATCACAGACCTTCCCTTTGTTCTTCCATCCTATCACAGACCTTCCCTTTGTTCTTCCATCCTATCACAGACCTTCCCTTTGTTCTTCCATCCTATCACAGACCTTCCCTTTGTTCTTCCATCCTATCACAGACCTTCCCTTTGTTCTTCCATCCTATCACAGACCTTCCCGTACCAAAAGAGGATCACAGACCTTCCCTTTGTTCTTCCATCCTATCACAGACCTTCCCTTTGTTCTTCCATCCTATCACAGACCTTCCCTTTGTTCTATCCTCCCCTCCTCCCTGCCTCTGCTTAAAAATCTCTCTTCTCTAACCTTTTCCAGTTCTGACGAAGGGTCCTCGACCCGAAACGTTGACTCTGTTTCTCTCTCCTCGATGCTGCCGGACCTGCTGAGTGTTTCCACCATTTTCTGTTGGTATTTCTATCTTGATACTATTCGACTGCCTGGGGCTGCACGTAGGCCTCTCTGTTCTTATCCACTAGTCATTGATCATCCCGTCACCAGGCTGACTCTGTGTTAACACCTCAGATGAGCCTCCACCTGTTCTCCCGGTTACAGAACCAGTTTGTCTCCCTCAGGAATGCCCAAGCCTCTGTTGTCTGGGCACCAACTCACTCGTGACCTCACATGTTGCAACAAGTCTGCTGCCTGAGCAGTTTGCAGTGTTATTAGGTCTGTGGGTCTCTTAGCAACCACCTCCCTTATCTAGGCAAAGGGCTCATCTCCTGACTTTGGGTGTTATCATTCCAAACTTCAGCATTCTCTGTCTTTTAGCTTCAATCTGTCTGTGTCCACCCAGTGACAACACTGAGCCCCTCCCTCCAACCACTGACATTCGCCCTCTCGCTGAGAAAGAAAGACTTGCATTTATATAGCGCCTTTCACAACCTCAGGAAGTCCCAGAGCGCTTTACAGCCAATGAAGAACTTCTGAAGTGTAGTCACTGTTGTAATGTAGGAAACGCAACAGCCAATTGGCGCACAGCAAGCTCCCACAAACAGCAATGTGACAATGACCAGATAATCTATTTCAGTGATGTTGATTGAGGGATAAATATTGGCCCCAGGACACCGGGGAGAACTCCCCTGCTCTTCTTCAATGTAGTGCCATGGGATCTTTTACATCCACCTCAAAGAGCAGACGGGGGCCTCGGTTTAACATCTCATCCGAAAGACGGCACCTCTGACAGTGCAGCACTCTCTCAGTACTGGAGTGTCAGCCTAGATTTTTATGCTCAAGTCTCTGGACTGGGACTTGAACCCACGACCTTCTGACTCAGAGGTGAGAGTGCTGCCCACTGAGCTAAAGTGCCTGGAGCTAAGCCAGCTGGGATACTTGACATAGGATTACATCGGATATACGGCACAGAAACAGGCCATTCGGCCCAACCAGTCCATGCCGGTGTTTATGCTCCACTCGAGCCTCCTCCCGTCTTTCCTCATCTAAATCTATCAGCATAACCCTCGATTCCCTTCTCCCTCATATGCTTGTCTAGCCTCCCCTTAAATGCATCGATACTATTCGCTTCAACCACTCCCTGTGGCAGCGAGTTCCACATTCTCACCACTCTCTGGGTAAAGAAGTTTCTTCTGAATTCCCTATTGGATTTCTTGGTGACTATCTTATATTGAGGCCTCTAGTTATGCTCTTCCCCACAAGTGGAAACATTCTCTCTGTATCCACTCTATCAACATTTTTCATAATTTTAAAGACCTCTATTAGGTCACCCCTCAGCCTTCTGTTTTCAAGAGAAAAGAGACCCAGCCTGTTCATCCTTTCCTGATATGTATACCCTCGCATTTCTGGTATCATCCTTGTAAATCTGCTCTGCACCCTCTCCAGTGCCTCTATATCCTTTTTATAATATGGCGACCAGAACTGTACGCAGTACTCTAAGTGTGGTCTAACCAAGGTTCGATACAGGTTTAGCATAACTTCACTACTTTTCAATTCTATCCCTCTAGAAATAAACCCTAGTGCTTGGTTTGCTTTTTTATGGCCTTGCTAACCTGTGTCGCAACTTTTAGTGATTTGTGTATTTGTACTCCGAGATCCCTTTGTTCCTCTACCCCACCTAGACTCGCACCCTCCCAGTGATAAGTGACCTCCCCATTCTTCCTACCAAAATGTAATACCTCACATTTATCTGTTCAGCCTTGGTCACTCTGCAAAAACTCTGAAATGTTTAATAATGAAATCAGAGAGTCAAAAAGCTCAGGTGAGGCAGTTTAAAAAGACAGTCCCTGACCAGAGATTGCTGGATGCTGACACTCGGTGCTCACGAGGATAGAATGTCCCATTCCCCAGGCACGGACATCCAGCACCTCGATCACAGCAACAATTCACAAAACAATGGCAATATAACTTGGAGCAGAGATGGTTAAGTGGAGCTGTGATCGAGGTGTTCAAAATTATGAGGGGTTTTGATCGAGCAAACAAGGAGAAGCTGTTATCACTGGCAGGAGGGTCAGTAACGAGAGGACACAGATTTCAGATCATTGGCAAAAGAATCGAGAGAGGAAATGAGGAGACTTTTTTTACACAGCGAATTGTGATGATCTGGAATGCACTGCCTGAATGGGAGGTGGAAGCAGATTCAATAGTAACTTTCAAAAGTGAATTGGATATATACTAAAAGCAGAAATTTGCAGGGCTGTGGGGAAAGAGCAGGGCAGTGGGACTAATTGCATCGCTCTTTCAGAGAGCCAGCACCAGCACGATGGGCCGAAAGGCATCCTACTGTGCTCTATGATTCTATAACATCAGCTTCTCTCTGCTCACTAGTACGGAGAGAACAGGGAATAATCTTTAAATCCAGCCTAGTTATTGGGGGCTCTTAACATTAACAAGCCCCAGTTGCCTGAATTAACACGGTTCAGTCCTGGATGTGATTAAAGGCATCGGAAACAGTGGAATCGACCCACCGCAGTCACACTGTGGACACTCTGGTGTGTCAGCGGGTGGGATACACCAGGGAATCCCTTTCCACACACTGAGGTTGACTCTAATGATCGGGAGTCCCAGGGTTTCAGATACCAGATAACCAAGCTCACAAGAACACAAGTTGTCTCTCCAGGCTTTATTAAGAGCGCTGCATAACACAGATCGGGTGATAATTCCCTCAATCTGGAGAATAGAAGTACAGTGGATTCGCGCGCGATCTTCTCAAGTCTGTTCCAACTGACAACGGCTTAAGTGGCCTGTTCTTATACACAAGCTTGGTTACCGCTCAGGAAATGGGATTGTTTGGACCCGTCTGTTGCCCGCCTCCTGAACTCCTGCTAATTCAGGGCATTTAGTCCATCTGTGACCAGACTATAACCACAAGCCTGTCTGGTTATCACACCTATACGGTCCGTGAGGTTATTATCAGATTCACACCCAGACATTGTGCCTTCACTTGTCTGGCACTTCATCCCATAACATGGGTACAGGGGCTCAGTAATGTTTCATTCATCAGAAAAAGACAAAGTACAACATACTGGTCAGCTTAACGGAACCTCATCATATTTATGGGGCCATAAATATAAAAGTCACTAATAAATCCAGGAGGGAATTCAGGAGAAACTTTTTTACCCAGAGAATGGTGAGAATGGGGAACTCGTTACCACAGGGAGTGGTAGAGGTGAACAGCACAGATGGATTTATGGGGAAGCCACACAAGGGAGAAAGGAATGGGAGGAGATGTTGATCGTGTTAATTGAAGTAGGGTGGGTGTGGGGCATAAACACCGGCATGGACCAGTTGGGCCGAGTGGCCTGTTTCTGTGCTGTACATTCTATGTAACACCACGAACAGTCAATCGAAGGGAGTCATCAGCACAACAGTCTTAAAGATTAAACAGCAGTACAAGAATTTATAAAACATTCATCCATTCCATGTTCATGTCACCCCAGCTGCCTTCAGGGCCCTGCACTACAGAACTGTGTGAACTCGCTGGTGTGTCAGCAGGTGGGATGACCGAGTGAATCCTTTGCCACAAACGGAGCAGGTGAACAGTCTCTTTCCTTCTCTCTCCAGCTGGTGTCTCTTCAGGGCCCTCGACCATTTAAATGTCTTCCCACAGTCAGAACATTTAAATGGTCTCTCATCAGTGTGAACTTGCTGGTGTGTCAGTAGGCTGGACGACTGAGTGAATCCCTTCCCACACACGGAGCAGGTGAATGGTCTCTCCCCAGTGTGAACTCGCTGGTGTCCGTTCAGATTCCCAGAGCTTTTAAAGCTCATCCCACAGACAGAACATGTAAATGGTCTCTGATCGGTGTGAACTCGCTGGTGTTCTTTCAGCTCCCCAGAGCTTTTAAAGCTCTTCCCACAGTCAGAACACTTAAATGGTCTCTCATCAGTGTGAACTTGCTGGTGTCTCACCAGGTTGGATGACTGAGTGAATCCCTTCCCGCACACAGAGCAGGTGAACAGTTTCTCCCCAGTGTGAACTCGCTGGTGTACCTTCAGATATCCGGACCTTTTAAACCTTTTCCCACAGTCAGAACATTTAAATGGTCTCTCATCAGTGTGAACTCGCTGGTGTATCAGTAGGCTGGATGACTGAGTGAATCCCTTCCCACACACGGAGCAGGTGAACGGTCTCTCCCCAGTGTGAACTTGCTGGTGTCTCAGTAGGTGGAATGATCGAGTGAATCCCTTCCCACACACGGAGCACGTGAATGGCCTCTTTCCTGCTCTCTCCAGCTGGTGTCCCTTCAGCTCCTGGGACATTTAAAAGCTTTTCCCACAGTCGGAATGTTTCCCTGGCCTCTCCCCAGTGTGAACGCGCTGGTGTGCCAGCAGATTTGAGGACCGAGTGAATCCCTTCCCACACACTGAGCAGGTGAACAGAATCTCTCCTGCTCTCTCCAGCTTGTGTTTCTTCAGATCCTGGGACCTTTTAAATCTCTTTCCACAGTCAGAACATCTAATCGGTCTCTCATCACTGTGAACAAACTGGTGTCTCAGGAGGGTGGCAGAATGAGAGAATTCACTTCAAAAACACGGAGCAGGTCAACGGTCTCACATCGGTGTGGACAAGCTGGTGTCTCAGCAGCACGGAGGGTGCAATTAATCCCTTCCCACACACAGAGTGGGTTAAAGGTCCCTCCCTAGTGTGAATTTGCTGGTGTATCATCGGAGCGGATGACTGAGTGAATCCCTTCTGGAACACGGGGCTGGTGAACGGGCTCTCCCCAGTGTGTAGCCACTGGTGTCTCTTTGGGTACTTGTAGATTTTGAAGCTCTTCCCACACTCAGAACATTTAAAATGTCTCTCATTAGTGTGAATTCTCTGGGGTGCCAGCAGATTGGAGGAGCGACTGAATCAGGTCCTGATGAATCGAGCGAGTCTGTCTGTTCTTGACGTGATGTTTGGTCTGAGCTTCCTGTCTGTAAATGCTCCACTTCTAAAACCCTGTAAAAGGAGTGTAGAGAGGGGTAAGAGGGAGAATGTTGCCTCATGTCCCCCTTGTCCCAGCCCAGGGGCAGTGAAGCTGATTTTCAGGCCCCAGCTGCTGCACAGGTTGGTTGAAAGGATCAACAGTAATGGCGGCTGCAATCCCCACAAGCCCCCGCGCTCCAGAAAGCGCTCCGGCCGCCGCACTGAGTTGTGGCTGACCCCGCGCATGCGCCCCATGGCCCCGCCCTCTCCTGCTCCACAGGCGCCCGGCCCGCACCGCGCATGCTCAGCACACACCCTGGGCCCCTGTCAATCATCCTCCCCCGCGCCTGCGCGCTGGGCCCGAGCTCCAGGCTGCCGCGCGGGGCTTTCTTTGTAAAGTCGGTGTTGGTTAAGAGCTGCAATCAGTGAGGGAAACATAGAAACATAGAAGATAGGAGCAGGAGCAGGCCATTCGGCCCCTCGAGCCTGCTCCGCCATTCAATGAGATCATGGCTGATCATCCAAACTCAGTACCCTGTCCCTGCCTTCTCCCCATATCACTTGATCCCTTTAGCCTTAAGAAATATATCTAACTCCTTCTTGAATATATTTAATGAATTGGCCTCCACTACCTTCTGTGGTAGTCAATTCCACAGGTTCACCACTCTCTGGGTGAAGAAATTCTTCCTCATCTCAGTCCTAAATGGCTTACCCCTTATCCTTAGACTGTGACCCCTGGTTCTGGACTCCCTGGCCATCGGGAACATCCTTCCTGCATCTAGTCTGTTTAGTCCTGTTAGAATTTTATAAGTTTCAATGAGATCCCCTCATTCTTCTAAACTCCCGCGAGTATAAGTCCAATCGACCGAATCTCTCCTCATACATCATTCCTGCCATCCCAGGTATCAGTCTGGCGAATCTTCGCTGCACTCCCTCCATGGCAAGAACATCCTTCTTCAGATAAGGCGACCAAAACTGCACACAATACTCAAGGTGTGGTCTCGCCAAGGCCCTGTACAACTGCAGCAAGACATCCTTGTTCCTGTACTCAAACCCTCTCACTACAAAGGCCAACATACCATTTGCCTTCTTAACCGCCTGCTGCACCTGCATGCTTACTTTCAGTGACTGGTGCACAAGGACACCCAGGTCTCATTGCACTTCCCCTTCTCCCAATCTATTGCCGTTCAGATAATAATTTGCCTTCCTGTTTTTGCCACCAAAGTGGATAACCTCACATTTATCCACATTATACTGCATCTGCCATGCTTCTGCCCATTCACCCAACATGTTCAAATCATCCTGGAGTTTCTCGGCATCCTCCTCACAGCACACACGCCCACCCAGCTTTGTGTCGTCTGCAAACTTGGAGATATTACATCTAGTTCTCTCATCTAGATCATTTATATATATTGTGATGAATAGCTGGGGTCCGAGGACCAATCCCTGTGGTACCCCACTAGTCACTGCCTACCACTCGGAAAAAGAGCCGTTTATTCCAACTCTTTGCTTCCTGTCTGCCAACCAGTTCTCTATCCAAGTCAGTACCTTGCCCCCAATCCCATGTGCCTTAACTTTACACGCTAATCTCTTATGCGGGACCTTATCAAAAGCCTTCTGAAAGTCCAAATACACCACATCCCCTGGTTCTCCCTTATCTATTTTACCAGTTACATCCTCAAAAAATTCCAGTAGATTAGTCAAGCATGATTTACCTTTTGTAAATCCATGTTGACTTTGTCCGATCCTGTCACTGTTTTCCAAGTGCTCTGCTATTACATCCTTTATAATGGACTCTAGCATTTTCCCCACTACCGATGTCAGGCTTACCGGTCTGTAATTCCCCGTTTTCTCTCTACCACCTTTTTTGAATAGTGGGGTAACATTAGCTACCCTCCAATCCATGGGAACTGTTCCAGAGTCTATCGAATTTTGGAAGATGACAAGCAATGCATCTACTATTTCTAGGGCACTTCCTTAAGTACCCTAGGATGTAGATTATCAGGCCCTGAGGATTTATCGGCCTTCATTCCCGTCAATTTCCCAAACACCATTTCCCTACAAATACTGATTTCTTTCAGTTCCTCCCTCTCATTAGCAGTAACATAGAAGATAGGAGCAGGAGTCGGTCATTCGGCCCCTCGAGCCTGCTCCGCCATTCAATGAGATCATGGCTGATCATCCAAACTCAGTACCCGGTCCCTGCCTTCTCCCCATATCACTTGATCCCTTTAGCCTTAAGAAATATATCTAACTCCTTCTTGATGCACTGTCCCCAGGTGAGAGCAGCTCAGTCAGCATAGAGCTGGGGCTGGAATCTGGGAGAGGGGCCGCAGGCAGCAGGCCTGGCAAAGGGACCGTCACTGATTGAATAATAAATGGGGTAAGGGCACACTAACCTAACAACAGATATATCTATAGCTTAAGTAGACAGATTTTAAGCCAAACGATGGGACCGAAGGCTGCAATTCCTGTGCCATGCGGGAACTCCGGGACGCTTCACATGTCCTGGTGAACCGCGTGTGCAGGAAGCGCCTCCAGTGGCTGGAACTCGAGCTCAGGGTCTCTGAGCTTGGGGAATGGCTGGAGTCACTGCCGGGCAGACAGGAGGCTGAGAGTTTCCTGGAGCGCACGTTCCAGGAGGTGGTCACCCCGCAGCCACATAGAGTTCGTGGGAATTGTTGGAATAAAATTTTGCTGGACAAGATTGCTGGACAAGATTTTGCTGGAAAAGACACAAACAACAAATTCGCTGACTGGGACTAATTGAATCACTGCACAGTGAGACATGCCACGCTTACGCATGGCTGGAACAAAGTTCATCTCGTGTCCTGACTGGGACTAATTGAATCACTGAGGACTAACAAGGTTCACTGGTATCCTATCATCGAACTAATCACTTGTATCCCATTATCGAACTAATCACATTCCGCCGGTGACGCGGACGGAACAAGACGGAACGAAGACCTGAAGAGGCAGAATTGGCAACACAAGTGTGTAAGCTCCTGACTGGAGGAAAATAACGATATGCGCTAATAAACGAATTGATTGGATGAATGTAAATGATCTAAAACCAACTTCTTGGAATTGTATATAAGCTCGGCACATACTACAATCGGGGAGAAGGTGCTCTCGCAGACCGCGTGGTTGCAGACGCTTCTCCCAGAGCTCTGTCATTTGATAAAGTTGTCTCTCTTACTCAAAGTCTAGCAACCTACAACAGGAATGGTAACTGGGTGGCCGCCCAGCAGGGTTTGAGGAGGCAAGGCAGTGCAGGAATCCCCCGGGAGTGCGGCGCTCTCAAACCGGTTTTCAGTGCTGAATCCCGGGGAAGGTGATGACACCTCGGGGGGAGAGTGCAGTCCAGAGCACATCCACTACACTGTGGGGCAAGGCCAATTTCAGTGGGGTGAGAATGGATCTGGCCCGGGTAAATTGGAATCAAAGATTGGCAGGAAAAACTGTAGAGGAACAATGGGCTGCCTTTAAAGAGGAAATAATTCAGGTACAGTCGAGGTACATTCCCACTAAGGGGAAATGTAGGGCAACTAAAGTCAGAGCTCCCTGGATGATGAACGAGATAGAGAGTAAGATGAAGCAGAAAAAGAGCGCGTATGACAGATGTCAGGTCGAGAATACATCTGAGAATCAGGCTAAATATAGAAAGTTCAGAGGAGAAGTGAAAAAGAAAATACGAGGGGCAAAGAGAGAGCATGAGAATAGAATGGCAGCTAACATAAAAGGTAATCCAAAAGTCTTCTATAGGCATATAAATAGTAAATGGGTAGTAAGAGGAGGGGTCGGGCCGATTAGGGACCAAAAAGGAGACCTACGCACGGAGGCAGAGGATAAGGCTGAGGTACTAAATCAGTACTTTGCATCTGTCTTCACCAAGGAAGAAGATGCTGCCATAGACATAGTGAAGGAGGAGGTAGAGGAGATACTGGATGGGATAAAATTGATAAAGACAAGGTACTAGAAAGGCTGGCTGTACTTAAAGTAAATAAGTCACCAGGACCGGATGGGAAGCATCCTAGTACGCTGAGGGAAGTGAAGGAAGAAATTGCGGAGGTACTGGCCATAACCTTCCAAATCCTCATTAGAAACTGGGGTGGTGCTAGAGGACTGGAGAATTGCAAATGTCACACCCTTGTTCAAAAAAGGGTGTAAGGACAAACCCAGCAACCACGGGCCAGTCAGTTTGACCTCGGGAGTGGGGAAGCTTTTAGAAACAAAAATCAGGGACAAAATTAACAGTGTGGATTAATTAAGGAATGCCAGCACGGATTTGTTAAAGGCAAATCGTGTTTAACCAACTTGATGGAGTTTTTTGATGAGGTAACAGAGAGGGTTGATGAGGGCAATGCGGTTGACGTGGTGTGCATGGATTTCCAAAAGGCATTCGACAAAGTGCCACATAATAGGCTTACCAGCAAAGTTGAAGCCCATGGAGTAAAAGGGACAGCGGCTGCATGGATAGGGAATTGGCTAAGTGACAGGAAACAGTGAGTAGTGGTGAACGGTTGTTTTTCAGACTGGAGGAAGGTACACAGTGGTGTTCCCCAGGGGTCGGTTCTAGGACCACTGCTTTTCTTGATCTATATTAAAGACTTGGATGTGGGTGTACAAGGCACAATTTCAAAATTTGCAGATGACACAGAACTTGGAAATATAGTGAACAGTGAGGAAGATAGTAATGGACTTCAAGTGGACATAGACAGGCTGGTGGAATGGGCGGACACGTGGCAGATTAAATTTAATGCAGAAAAGTGCAAAGTGATACATTTTGGTAGAAAGAATGAGGAGAGGAAATCTAAACTAAAGGGTACAATCCTAAAGTGGGTGCATGAACAGAGAGACCTGGGGGTATATGTGCACAAATCATTGAAGGTGGCAGGGCAGGTTGAGAAAGCAGTTAAAAAAGCTTACGGAAACCTGGGCTTCATGAATAGAGGTATAGAGTACAAAAGTGTTGAAATTATGATGAACCTTTATAAAGCACTAGTTTGGCCTCAACTGGAGTATTGTGTCCAATCCTGGGCACCGCACTTTAGGAAGGGTGTGAAGGCCTTAGAGAGGGTGCAGAAAAGATTTACGAGAATGATTCCAGGGATGAGGGACTTCAGTTACATTGATAGACTGAAGAAGCTGGGGTTGTTCTCCTTGGAGCAGAGAAGATTGAGAGGAGATTTGATAGAGGTGTTCAAAATCAAGAGGGGTCTGGACAGAGTAGATAGAGAGAAACTCTTCCAATTGGCAG
Organism: Somniosus microcephalus; assembly: GCF_052327205.1. NCBI lineage: Eukaryota > Metazoa > Chordata > Chondrichthyes > Squaliformes > Somniosidae > Somniosus > Somniosus microcephalus. Next base: position 179,937 of record NW_028225625.1, on the reverse strand, counting down.
AGGGGTCGAGAACCAGAGGACACAGATTTAAGGTGATTGACAAAAGAACCAAAGGCGACATGAGGAAAAACTTTTTGACGCAGCGAGTGGTTAGGATCTGGAATGCACTGCCTGAAAGGGTGGTGGAGGCAGATTCAATCACCGCTTTCAAAAGGGAATTGGATAAGTACCTGAAAGAGAAATATTGCAGGACTTCAGATTCCTGGGGCAGGAGGGACCAGTTCTGGGGCAGGAGGGACCTGTCCAAGGTGGACAGGTTGCACCTCAACAGAGCTGGGACCAATGTCCTCATGGGACGGTTAACTAGTGCTGTGGGGGAGGGTTTAAATTAATTAGACAGGGGGATGGGCACCAGGATGAAACATTAGAGAGGAGAAACAAGGTGAAGAGAGGACTGGGAGAGACAAGTAGCACTAGAGGGACAGAATTGCTGGTCATCTTCCAAAATTCGATAGACTCTGGAACACTTCCCATGGATTGGAGGGTAGCTAATGTTACCCCACTATTCAAAAAAGGTGGTAGAGAGAAAACGGGGAATTATAGACCGGTAAGCCTGACATCGGTAGTGGGGAAAATGCTAGAGTCCATTATAAAAGATGTAAAAAAAAGTGACTGGATCGGACAAAGTCAACATGGATTTACAAAAGGTAAATCGTGCTTGACTAATCTACTGGAATTTTTTGAGGATGTAACTGGTAGAATAGATAAGGGAGAACCAGTGGATGTGGTGTATTTGGACTTTCAGAAGGCTTTCGATAAGGTCCCGCATAAGAGATTAGCGTGTAAAGTTAAGGCACATGGGATTGGGGGCAAGGTACTGACTTGGATAAAGAACTGGTTGGCAGACAGGAAGCAAAGAGTTGGAATAAACGGCTCTTTTTCCGAGTGGCAGGCAGTGACTAGTGGGGTACCACAGGAATCGGTCCTAGGACCCCAGCTATTCACAATATATATAAATAATCTAGACGAGGCAACTAGATGTAATATCTCCAAGTTTGCAGACGGCACAAAGTTGGGTGGACATGTGTGCTCTGAGGAGGATGCCGAGAAGCTCCAGTATGATTTGGGCAGGTTGGGTGATTGGGCAGAAGCATGGCAGATGCAGGATAATGTGGACAAATGTGAGGTTATCCAGTTTGGTGGCAAAAACAGGAAGGCAGCTTATTATCTGAACGGCAATAGATTGGGAGAAGGGGAAGTGTCCTTGTGCACCAGTCGCTGAAGGTAAGCATGCAGGTGCAGCAGGCGGTTAAGAAGGCAAATGGTATGTTGGCCTTCATAGCGAGAGGTTTCGAGTACAAGAACAAGGATGTCTTGCTGCAGTTGTACAGGGCCTTGGTGAGACAACACCTTGAGCATTGAGTGCAGTTTTGGTCGCCTTATCTGAGGAAGGATGTTCTTGCCATGGAGGGAGTGCAGCGAATATTCACCAGATTGATACCTGGGATGGCAGGAATGACGTATGAGGAGAGATTGGGTCGATTGGACTTGTACTCACTGGAGTTTAGAAGAATGAGAGGGGATCTAATTGAAACTTATAAAATTCTAACAGGACTGGACAGACTGGATGCAGGAAGGATGTTCCCGATGGCCGGGGAGTCCAGAACCGCGGTCACAGTCTAAGGAAAAGGAGTAAGCCATTTAGGACAGAGATGAGGAGGAATTTCTTCACCCAGAGGGTCTTAAATCTGTGGAATTCTCTGCCCCAGAGAGCTGTGGAGGCTGGGTCATTAAATACATTTAAGGTGGAGATAGACAGATTTTTGGCAAGATAAGGGAGCGAAGTGTAGTGTATGTGACCTGTACCACCTTAAGAGGATACCTTAAGGTGATGGACTACTTTTTGATGGCTCCTGTACATTGTAGTACCGGTGGTGACCACACCGGTATATAAACCCTGTGGAGCAAAGTGTATTCCAGTTCAGCCCTGACCCTCAATTACTAAAGACCTGTTTAAGCATTTCTGTTGTCTGTGTCCAGTTATTCAGCATAACTACATTTGAAAGCACAGACTCAACAGTGGCGACGAGTCTGATCTTACCTAGCGGCAGTTGCATCAAAGGAAGCTTCGCCTCTGAAACGGGCGTCGAACAAGGACATCCACCCTCAACATCCTGCTGGGCACTGCATAGCACGGGAGGCAATCGGGAACCCGGGTTGGGTTCTGGCCACGAAGTCTAACATCACTGAACATCCCTTCGACGACAGCGGCGGGTAAGCCCGATCGAGCGGCACGGGGGGAAGTCAGCCGAGTTGTCAGTAAGAGAAGGGGAGGGAAACGACGAAAAGGGCGGAGAACACGACCGCAGCCGGTGTCAGGGGCCGGACTGCAATCGGGGCAGAGACGTGCAGCAGCCAGAAAAGCGTTTATGTCCACGAGGACCGCGGGAGCGGTGGGGAACAAGAGCAGCAGCGTCGGGGAAAATAAAGGACCGCTGGGAGGTGAGAACGGCAACAGCGCAGTAATCGCCATTTTTAGTCAGCGGGGGAAGAAGACAAGCGCGGGAAAAGCCGCCAAGTGCGGGAAGCCGCCATTTTGAAAAATAAAATAAAATAATAATCATAATCCGAAGGAATGGAAACTCAACAAGGCTGCCAAAAACAGGTAACATCACTGCTTTTGATAGCGATGTGGAAGATTGGGCCACTTATGTGGAACGCGTTGAAGTTTATTGTACAGCGAATGAGGTACCGGTGGATAAGAAAGCACTAACCCTATTAAACTCAATGGGTGCGAAGACGTACGGGTTATTAAGGAACCTTGTAACACCAGATAAACCGGTAGGAAAGAGTTTCGCGGATATTGTTACTATCCTGCAAGAGCATTTAAACCCCACGCCGCTGCTGATAGCGGAATGATTTAAATTCTACAAAAGAATTCAACTGAAAGAAGAAAGCAACGCTGAATTCTTAATTGAACTGTGCAAGTTATCAAAGTACTGTCAGTTCGGTACAGGACTAGCAGATGCACTGAGAGATAAGTTTGTGTGTGGGCTCCTAAGGGATGGAACCCAGAAGCGACTGCTAGAGGAAAAGGATCTTACGCTGGACAAAGCTTTCAGCATTGCAGCATCGCACGAGGCAGCAGCACGAGGCACTGCAGAAATGCAGCAAAGGCCATTGGAATTCAGCACCAATGAAATGGCATTGGGCGCAGTAAAGTGCTATCGTTGCGGAAGGACAACGCATGACCAGAACCAGTGCTGGTTCAAAGATAAAGAATGCAGGCAATGTGGCAAACTTGGTCACATAGCGAGAGTATGCCGGTCAGGAAAGAAGACCAGCAGCAAAAAGTCGCCGCAGGAGAAGTACAAAAAAGTACACAAGGTGACAGAGAACAGTTCGGATGAACAGAAGATGGATTCAGACTCCAGCAGTAAGGAACTGGGTTGTCTAAAAATACATAATGTGGGTAACTCAGCAGACCACCAAACTATCTGGGTCATGCTTCGGATAGCAGGAGTCCAAGTGAAGATGGAATTGGGACACTGGATCGGCATTGACGGTCATGAATAAGCAAGATTACAAAAGGTTATTCTCACACATTCCCCTGAGGGATACGGAGATTGTATTGAAAACATACACGGGGCAAATAGTATACCCCATCGGAAAGATAAAGGTAAAGGTGGTCTACAATGGTAAAGAAAGTCAGGAAATGGACTTGTATGTGTTACCTGATGGAGGTCCGCCACTACTGGGACGGGAATGGATCTGGAGAATAAATGTGGACTGGCATTCCATACAAGCACTAACTGTAGATTCCTGTAAAGAGGACGACGTCAAACCTAAACAACTGTCCAGAATATTGGACGATGCTAAGGAGGTGTTCCAACAGGGACTGGGAACACTGAAAGGAATTACGGCAAACATCAAGGTTGAAGAACATGCAAACCTGAAATTTTTCAAAGCTAGACCGGTACCTTATGCGATACGACCTGCTGTGGAAGCAGAGCTGGAAGGGCTAGAACGTTCAGGAGTACTGTCAAAGGTGGACTGGAGCGAATGGGCCACGCCCATTGTTCCCACCATGAAGCGTTCGTTGAGCAACAAGCCGGGAGAACCTGGGAAGGTTCGCATCTGTGACGATTTCAAGATCACTGTTAATCCGGTTCTTCACACGGTGCAATATCCGCTTCCGCGGATTGAAGATATCTTCGCTTCGCTGTCTGGCGGGAAACACTTCACCAAGATAGACCTGGCACAGGCATACCTACAGATGGAAGTTGATGAAGCGTCACGCCAGTATCTCACGATCAACACACATAAGGGCTTATATCGGTATAATAGACTGGTTTTTGGAGTGGCATCGGCTCCAGCGATTTGGCAAAGGGCCATGGAGCAGGTATTGCAGGGAATTCCAGGCACACAATGCTACCTGGACGACATTCTGATTACAGGAGATGATGATAAGGAGCACCTCGCGAATTTGGAGCAGGTGCTCACCAGATTGAAAGAATATGGACTCAGAGTTAATCGCCAGAAATGTGAGTTCTTTCAAAAGCGAATCTCATACTGCGGCCACGTCATTGACCAGGAGGGGCTCCATAAGTCACCTGACAAGATCGAAGCTGTTGTGAAAGCTCCCGCTCCGGAAAATGTATCCTAGTTGAGGTCGTTCCTTGGGTTGGTTAACTATTACCACAAGTTTCTTCCAAATTTATCCACGGTGTTACACCCGCTGAACATTCTTTTGCAAATGGGAGTACCATGGAAGTGGAGCGAGGATTGTAAGCGGGCTTTTCAAAAAAGCAAGGCACTGATCACCTCTAAGGAAGTGTTGGCTCACTTTAACCCAACGCTGCCTATTCGCTTAGCGTGTGATGCTTCTCCATATGGTATCAGGGCAGTGCTCTCACATAAGTTGCCAAATGGCTTGGAAAGGCCAGTCGCGTTCGCATCCAGATCATTGACCTCCGCAGAGCACAACTATGCTCAGATAGATAGGGAGGCTCTCAGCCTCGTGTGGGGAGTTAAGAAATTTAACCATTACCTGCAAGGCCAAAAGTTTACGCTGCTGACAGATCACCAGCCGTTGGTTTCCATTTTTAACCCTAAGAAGGGTGTTCCGGTTATGACGGCGCAGAGGCTTCAGAGATGGTCCCTTTTCCTAGGGGCACATCAATATGATATCGAATTCAAAGGTACAAAGCAACATGGTAATGCTGATGGGCTGTCACGCCTGCCACTACCTACAGCGGAAGAGGCACTGGCAGTTGACCCTGTCGAGATATTTCACTCGACCATCATCGAATGCTTACCAGTCACCAATGCGAGTATTGAGAGAGAGACCCGAAACGACCTGACACTGTCTCGGGTCTACGATTTGACAGTGAAGGGATGGCCAGCACATGGCGACCCACTGTTACCAGCATTCTCAGCCAGACGAGAACAGCTGTCCATCTGTCAAGGAACATTGATGTATGGAACAAGGGTGATTATTCCTCCTAAATTAAGGGAGAGAGTTCTGAAGGAACTGCATGAAGGTCATCTGGGGGGAGTCAAGATGAAAAGCCTTGCTAGGGCTTATGTGTGGTGGCCAGGTATCGACAAACAAATAGAGGATCTGACTAAAAGCTGCTCAGGGTGCCAAAAAGTTCAAAACGTACCTCCAATTGCACCGCTGCATCCGTGGGAATGGCCTTCAACCCCATGGCAACGTGTGCATATCGACTTTGCAGGTCCATTCATGGATTCCATGTTTTTGATAGCGGTAGACACACATTCTAAATGGCCAGAAGTGATTAAGATGTCGACCACTACCTCTGAAAAGACAATTGCAGTTCTAAGAACCATATTTGCAAGGAATGGGTTGCCGGAACAAATATGTTCAGATAACGGACCACAGTTCGTGTCAGAAGAATTCCAGAAATTCATGAAAAAGAATGGGGTGAAACACTATACATCTGCCCCATATCATCCGGTTACCAATGGGTTGGCCGAGAGATTTGTACAAACGTTCAAAAAGGCGATAAAGGCCATGAGCGAAGACCATATTCCACTACAACACAAGGTGGACAATTTCCTGATGGCATATCGAAACGCCACGCATGCAGTGACAAATCAAAGCCCTGCCATAATGTTCTATAACAGGAGGTTGCGGTCCCGGTTGGATTTGTTAAAACCCAATGTGCGTAGGGAAGTCGAAAACAAGCAATTCCAGCACGTAAATAACAAGGCCACTCGGAGTTTCGAAATAGGACAACCAGTGTTGGCCAGGGACTATAGGAATGATAAATGGCAATCCGGAACAATTCGTGCCCGACAAGGACCCTTGATGTACACGGTAGACGTTGGAGAGAACGTAATACGTCGTCATGCTGACCAACTTGTGGAATCGAGAACAAGGGTCGACCCCATGTCTACGGCAGAGACACCAGTTGAAGAAGTTATTGAGCCTGTAGCATCTACCTCAGACTCGTATGTACATGATGATGTTCAATCCATAGGAGATCAAATGGATCAGTCACCCCAGCAACGAGAACCAGAGACCCCTGAAAGGCGTTATCCGGCCCGGATCAGGAGGCCTCCTCAGAGACTGAATCTTTGAACAGTTTTGTGTGAAAGTTGTATACATGTTATCCATGTATTGTTTAAATTGGGGTGTACACTGTTAAGCTAAAAGGGGAGGAATTGTAGTGTATGTAACCTGTACCACCTTAAGAGGATACCTTAAGGTGATGGACTACTTTTTGATGGCTCCTGTACATTGTAGTACCGGTGGTGACCACACCGGTATATAAACCCTGTGGAGCAAAGTGTATTCCAGTTCAGCCCTGACCCTCAGTTACTAAAGACCTGTTTAAGTATTTCTGTTGTCTGTGTCCAGTTATTCAGCATAACTACATTTGAAAGCACAGACTCAACACGAAGGGTGCTCGGGAGCGGGCGGGGAAGTGGCTTTGAGCCCAAGATCAGCCATGATCTTATTGAATGGCGGAGCAGGCTCGAGGGGCCAAGTGGCCTATTCCTGCTCCTATTTCTTATGTTCAAAGCAGATAACTTCCCACTTCTCCACATTATATTCCATCTGCCATGTTCTTGCCCATTCACTGAACCTGTCGATATCCCTTTGCAGCCTCTTTGTCTCCTCCTCACAACTTATTTTCCCACCTAGCTTTGTATCGTCAGCAAACTTGGACACATTGCACTCGGTCCCCTCATCTAAGTCATTGATGGAGATTGTGAATAGCTGAGGCCCCAGTAATGATCCTTGCGGGACCCCACTAGTTACAGCCTGCCAGCCCGAAAATGAGCCGTTTATTCCTACTCTCTGTTTTCTGACCGTTAACCAGTCCTCAATCCATGCTAATATTACCCCCAATCCCATGAGCCCTAATTTAGTGTGACAGCACCCTGGGAGGAAAGGGCACCTGCTCCTGATCGCCACCCACTTAACTTGACAAGGTCGGACTGTCTACACCACAACTCCAGATATACACAGCCATGCCTCAGCTGTCCAGAGCCTTGCTCAGGCCCCATCCGGAGGACTGCCTTCAGTTTCAGGCACCGCACCTCAGAAAGGGACACACTGGCCTCGGAGGGGGTGCCGGGCAGATTCACCAGGAGGACACCGGGGCTGAGAAGGTCTCATTATGGGGACGGAACCATCGAATGAAACAGCACAGAAGGAGGCCATTCGGCCCACCATGCCTGTGCCGGCTCTTTGGTCGAGCTCTCCGATTAGTCCCACTCCCCCCTGCTCTTTCCCCCTCGCCCTGTAAATGTCTCCCCTTCAAGTATTTACCCACTTCTTTATGAAAGTGACGATTGAATCTGCTTCCACCGCCCTTTCAGGCAGTGCATTCCAGATCACAACAACTTGGTGTAAAAATCTGTTTCCTCATCTCACCTCTGGTTCTTTTGCCAATCGCCTTAAATCTGGTTTCTGTCCCTTCAGCCATTGGAAACGGTTTCTCCTTATTTACTCTCTCAAAATCCATCCTGATTTTGAACAACTCTATCAAATCTCCTCTTAATCTTCTTTGCTTGAGGAGAACAACCCCAGCTTCTCCCGTCTCTCCACGTAACTCAAGTCCCTCATCCCTGGTCCCATTCTCGTAAATTTCTTCTGCACCCTCTCTAAGGCCTTGACATCCTTCCTAAAGTGTGGTGCCCAGCGGAAGCCTAGCCAGTGTTTTATAAAGGCTTACCATAACCTGCTTGCTTTTGTACTCTATTCCTCTATTAATAAAGTCAAGGATCCTGTATGCTTTTTTAACAGCCTTCTCAACTTGTCCTGCCACCTTCTAAGATTTGTGTCCATACACCCCGAGGCCTCTCTGTTCCTGCACCCTCTTTAAAACTGGACCATTTAGTTTATATTGCCTCTCCTCATTCTTCCTGCCAAAATGAATCACTTCACACTTCTCTACATTAAATTTAATCTGCCACGTTTCTGCCCATTTCACCAGTCTGGCTACATCCTCCTGAAGTCTGTTACTATCCTCATTGTTTGCTATATTTGAGTTTCGTGTCATCTGTAAATTTTGAAATTTTGCCCTGGATCCCCAAGTCCAGGTCATTGATATATATCAAAAAAAGGCAGTGGTCCGAATCAATGTTCACGTTAAGTTGCGCGGCCACGCAGCGGTCTGGAGGTCCCGCGCAGCCGGCTCACCGCCCTATAAATGGAATAAACGCGCATGCGCAGAAATTTGAATGGGCCGTGCAGCCCGTTAAAGGGGCCACACACCTAAAAAAAAAGAGGGAACATTGATCCTAATACCGACCCCTGGGGAACATCACTGTTTACCTCCCTCCAGTCTGAAAAGAAACCGTTCACCACTACTCTCTGCTTTCTGTCCCTTGGCAGAAAATTGGGAGGGGGCGAGAGCAAACAGCACCTGATTTCTCACCAAGCACTTACGGGAGCAGGGGATTTGCCCTACTTTAAATGTCAGTCTCTTAAATATACATTATAAAAAAAGGGAGACGCTGTCCCTTTAAAATCGGTCATCCACGGGGATTTTTAATGAAAATCTCATAGAAAAAGAGAGCGCCTGTCCCTTTAAGAGAACCCCCACCACTCCCATATTTCTCTTAAAGTGCTTGAAATTAATAATTTAAAACGCACAAAATTAATATTAAAAAAATTAATTCAGGGAGAAAAAATATTTTTACTCACATTTGCTCCACAGGGTTTCTTGTTTCTGTTCCATCAATTTAAAAACAAACAGCTTTTTTTATGATCAGCCTTGATCGCATTGAATGGCGGAGCAGGCTCGAAGGGTCGAATGGCCTACTCCTGCTCCTATCTTCTATGTTTCTATATTTAAAACAAGTATCTTCTGTAAAATAAAATTAGTTTGAGCTGTAAAATGGGAAAGGAACATTAAAAATAAACTTTCCCAGGATCACAGATTCTGACCAGGCCGCTTTACAAAATGGCGGCGGGCCGATCCCAGGTCCCGCCTCCCCCTTCGCCGCGATTGGTTGGAGGACCAAAGCCCCTCGGTCGGTCCTCCAGGCTCCGCCTCCCCTCGCTCATTGGTGGAGAGCTCAGTGTCAGTCAGTGCACGCCGGCGACGTCGTGACGTTGCAGGGAGGGCGGTTGGAGCAGGCGGGAAATTAAATTCATTTAAATTAAATCTCCCGTCAGCCTCCTCTGTCCCAATCAGCCGGCGCAAGTCCCACCCCTCGGGCTCCCCGATTGGTTGGAGGACCCGCCGCCGGCTCGCTCCTCCAGCCCCGCCCCGCTCGCTCCCTATTGGTCGGAAGCTCCCGTCAATCAGGCCCTGGGCCCGGGTCCTATCACAGAATCACAGAATCACAGAAACCCCACAGTGCAGATAGAGGCCATTTCGGCCCATCGAGCCTGCAGCGACACACATCCCACCCGATCCCCGCAACCCCTACACCAACACATATCCCACCCTATCCCCGTAACCCCACGTATTTAATCCCCCTAACACTAAGGGTCAATTTATCATAGCCAATCAACCTAACCCGCACATCTTTGGACTGTGGGAGGAAACCGGAGCACCCGGAGAAAACCCACGCAAACACGGGGAGAATGTGCAAACTCCACGCAGTCACCCGAGGCCGGATTCGAACCCGGGTCCCTGGCGCTGTGAGGCAACAGTGCTAACCACTATGTCACCGTGCTGTACTTTCAATGATGACTTTTATAAACTGGTTTTACAGGAAATTAGAAGAGGAAGGGAGAGATTTGAAGACACTCGGTCCCTTTGTGACTCTAAAGTTGCAGCTGACCCCGCGCATGCGCCCCATGGCCCCGCCCTCTCCTGCTCCACAGGCGCCCGGCCCGCACCGCGCATGCTCAGCACACACCCTGTGCCCCTGTCAATCATCCCCCCCCTCTGAACAGGCCCCGCCCCCTTCCCCTACTCCGCATGCGCCGCCGGGCCCCGCTCCCGAGGATGAGCCGCTCCGCGCCTGCGCAAGGCCTCGGATTCTGTGGAAGGCCCGGGCAACCGCGAGAGTCCGGATCACCGGCGGAAAGTGAGTTTTATGAGGGTTTTTTTTAAATATAGCGGAGAGAAGCGCGGGCGGGAAGATAAATAAAAAGAAAATACAAACCGCACCGTCCCAGCGCCCTCCCGGCACCGAGCGAAGCCTCTTCCTCTGATGACGTCACTATCGGGCCCCAGCCTCAGGGAGGAAGGTCCCGCCCCCTTGCCGCGCCGCCATTGGTTGGAGGACCAGGCCGCCCAGTTCAGTCCTCCCAGCTCAGCCCTGTTCCTATTGGTCAGCGCTCCCGTCAGTCAGAATCACATTGTTCCGGCTCACTCCGCCACCCCGCGCGGATGAAACCGCTCCGTTCGGCGTCCGCGGATGTCCCGCCCGCCCGACTCTCAGGTTTGCTTTTTCTGGTATTTTTCTTTATAATCTCGCTCTCCGCTCCCCCTTCACCTCGATTTAAATCGATTCCCCAACACTTTACTTTACCCCGGCCGCTGATTCCGCCTCTTCCCCGGGCCAACTTCCGTCTTCTCCTCAGGGCGCACTGGCAGCCTCGTTTTGTGTTGGGGCCAAATGAGCATGCGCGGCCCCGCCTCTCCACATTTAAAGGGACACCCACCCACACACAGAATCACACAGAATCCCCACAGTGCAGATAGAGGCCATTTCGGCCCATCTAGCCTGCACCGACACATATCCCACCCTATCCCCGTAACCCCACGTATTTAATCCCCTAACAGGAAGGGTCAATTTATCATAGCCAAATCAACCTAACCCACACATCTTTGGACTGTGGGAGGAAACCGGAGCACCCGGAGGAAACCCACGCAGACACAGGGAGAATGTGCAAACTCCACACCCACACCCTGCACATTTAAAGGGACACCCACCCCCTCTACATTTAAAGGGACACACACCCCCTCCACATTTAAAGGGACATCCACCCTGCCACATTTAAAGGGACACCCACCTCCTCCACATTTAAAGGGACTACCTCCCCCCATCTCATGTCCTCTACTGTGGAGGAGGAATTCCTTGAGTGTTTACGGGATGGTTTCCTGGACCAATATGTCGAGGATCCAACCAGAGACCAGGCCATCTTAGACTGGGTATTATGTAACGAGAAAGGATTAATTAGCAATCTTGTTGTATGAGGCCCCTTGGGTTGGAGTGATCATAATATGATCGAATTAGCACTGTTGCCTCACAGCGCCAGGGACCCGGGTTCAAATCCGGCCTCGGGTGACTGTCTGTGTGGAGTTTGCACATTCTCCCCGTGTTTGCGTGGGTTTTCTCCGGGTGCTCCTGTTTCCTCCCACAGTCCAAAGATGTGCGGGTTACGTTGATTGGCTATGATAAAAATTGGCCCTTAGTGTTAGGGGGGATTAAATACGTGGGGTTACGGGGATAGGGCTTGGGTGGGATGGCTGTCGGTGCAGCGACCGGGTGCTAGGGTTTGGATGATCAGCCATGATCTCGTTGAATGGCGGAGCAGGCTCGAAGGGCCGAATGGCCTGCTCCTGCTCCTGCTCCTATCTTCTATGTTTCTATGTTTCATTAAGATGGAGAATGAAGTTGTTGACTCAGAGATTAGGGTCCTAAATTTAAATAAAGGAAACTACGATGGTCTGAGGAGCAAGTTGGGTAGGATTGATTGGGGAATGTCACTCAAAGGGTTCACGATGGACAGGCAATGGCAAACATTCAAAGACCGCATGGATGAACTACAGAATTTGTTCATCCCAGTTTGGCATAAAAATAAAACAAAAGAGGTGACTCAACCGTGGCTAACAAGGGAAATTAGGGATAGCAGAAGATCCAAGGAGACGACATATAAATTGGCCAGAAAAAGCAGTAAACCTGAGGATTGGGAGCAGTTTAGGATTCAACAAAGGAGGACAAAGGGATTAATTAAGAAGGGGAAAATAGAATATGAGAGTAAGTTTGCAGGGAAAATAGAATATGAGAGTAAGTTTGCAGGGAACATAAAAACTGACTGTAAAAGCTTTTATAGATATGTGAAGAGAAAAAGAACATAAGAACATAAGAGGTAGGAGCAGAAGTAGGCCATACGGCCCCTCGGGCCTGCTCCACCATTCAATAGGATCATGGCTGATCTGAACCTAAACTCACGTCCACTTCCCTGCCCGCTCCCCGTAACCCCTAATTCCCTTATCAGTTAGGAAACTGTTTATCTCCGTTTTAAATTTATTTAATGTCGCAGCTTCCACAGCTATCTGAGGTAGCAAATTCCATAGATTTACCACCCTGAGTGAAGAAGTTTCTCCTCATCTCAGTTTTGAAACGGCAGCCCCTTATTCTAAGATTATGCCCCCTAGTTCTAGTTTCACCCATCAGTGGAAACATCATCCCCGCATCCACCCGATCAAGCCCCCTCACAATCTTATATGTTTTGATAATATCGCCTCTCATTCTTCTGAATTCCAATGAGTAGATGCCCAACCTACTCAACCTTTCCTCATAAGTCAACCCCCTCATCTCCGGAATCAACCGAGTGAACCTTCTCTGAACTGCCTCGAGAGCAAGTATATCTTTTCTTAAATATGTAAACCAAAACTGTACGCAATATTCCAGGTGTGGCCTCACCAGTCCCCTGTATAACTGAAGCAAGACTTCCCTGCTTTTATACTCCATCCCCCTTGCAATAAAAGCCAAGATTCCATTGGCCTTCCTGATCACCTGCTGTACCTGCATACTAACCTTCTGCGTTTCATGCACCAGGACCCCCAGATCCCTTTGTACTGTAGCACTTTGCAGTTTCTCTCCATTTAGATAATAACTTGCTCTTTGATTTTTTCTGCCAAAGTGCATAACCTCCCACTTTCCAACATTATATTCCATCTGCCAAATTTCTGCCCACTCACTTAGCCTGTCTATGTCCTTTTGCAGGTTTTTTCTGTCCTCCTCACTCACTGCTTTCCCTCCCATCTTTGTATCGTCGGCAAACTTGGATATGTTGCACTTGGTCCCCTCCTCCAAATCGTTAATATAGATTGTAAAGAGTTGGGGTCCCAGCACTGACCCCTGCGGAACACCACTAGTTACTGATTGCCAACCCGAGAATGAACCATTTATTCCAACTCTCTGTTTTCTGTTAGATGGCCAATCTTCCACCCATGCCAGTATATTACCCCCAATCCCATGATTTTTTATCTTGTGCAGTAATCTTTTGTGTGGCACCTTGTCAAATGCCTTTTGGAAGTCCAAATACACCACATCCACTGGTTCCCCTTTATCCACCCTGTTTGTTACATCCTCAAAGAATTCGAGCAAATTTGTCAAACATGACTTCCCCTTTATAAAACCATGCTGACTCTGTCCGATTAAATTATGCTTATCCAAATGTCCTGTTACTGCTTCCTTAATAATGGACTCCAACATTTTACCAACCACAGATGTTAGGCTAACTGGTCAATAGTTTCCAACCTTTTGTCTACCTCCCTTTTTAAATAAGGGCATTACATTAGCAGTTTTCCAATCTGCTGGGACTTTGCCTGAATCTAGGGAGTTTTGGAAAATTACCACCAATGCATCCGCAATCCCCACCGTTACCTGTCTCAAGACCCTAGGATGTAAGCCATCAGGTCCAGGGGATTTATCCGCCTTCAGTCCCATTATCTTACCGAGTACCATCTCCTGAGTGATTTTAATCGTGTTTAGCTCCTCCCCCCCCATAGCCCCCTGTTTCTCCAGTGTTGGGATATTTTTAGTGTCGTCTACTGTAAAGACTGATACAAAATATTTGTTCAGCGTTTTTGCCATCTCCATGTTCCCCACTACTAACTTCCCAGTCTCGTCCTCTCAGGGACCAACATTCACTTTAGCCACCCTTTTTCTTTTTATATAACTGTAGAAACTCTTGCTATCTGTTTTTATATTTTTTGCTAGTTTACTTTCATAATCTATCTTCCCTTTCTTAATTAATGTTTTAGTTATTCTTTGCTGGCTTTTAAATACTTCCCAATCTTCTATCCTCCCACTAGATTTGGCTACTTTATATGCCCTTGTTTTCAGTCGGATACTATCCTTTATTACTTTATTAGCCACGGATGGCTGTCTTTTCTTTTACGCCCCTTTTTCCTCAGTGGAATATATTCTTCTTGAAAGTTGTGAAATATCTCCTTGAATGTACACCACTGCTCATGTACCGTCTTACACCTTAATCTATTTTCCCAGTCCACTTTAGTCAACCCTGCTCTCATACCTTCATAGTCTCCTTTATTTAAGCTTAGTACGCTGGTTTGAGATCCAACTCTCTCACCCTCCAACTGAATTTGGAATTCAACCATGTTATGGTCACTCATTCCAAGGGGATCCTTTACTAGGACATTTTTTATTAATCCTGTCTCATTACACAGGACCAGATCTAAGATTGCCTTGGACAGTGTAGAGGGAACTTTACTCTGTATCTAACCCGTGCTCTACCTGCCCTCATGAGCAAACTTGGCTAGGGTAAATAAAATCAGAGAGTTAAATGCGTGGCTCAAAGACTGGTGTCGGAGAAATGGGTTTTGCTTCTTGGGACACTGGCACCAGTATTGGGACAGGAGAGAGCTGTTCCGTTGGGACGGAGTTCACTTGGCCAGTGCTGGGACTAGAATCCTGGTGAATCAAATAACTAGGGCTGTAGAGAGGGCTTTAAACTAATTAGTGGCGGGGAGGTTTCAAGAGAGCCTGGTTGTTTCAGTAACATACTGCTCAAGGAACCCGTCCCTAATGCACTCTATGAACTCTTCCTCAAGGCTGCTCTGCCCAATTTGATTTGTCCAGTCAATATGAAAGTTAAAATCTCCCATGATTATAGCTGTTCCCTTATTACAAGCCCCAACTATTTCCTGATTTATACTCCGACCAATAGAGTTGCAACTGTTAGGAGGCCTATAGACTACGCCCACTCGTGACTTTTTCCCCTTATTATTCCTTATTTCCACCCAAACCGTTTCACTATCCTGATCCTTTGACCCAATATCATTTCTCACTATTGCAGTGATTCCATCCGTTATTAACACAGCCACCCCACCTCCTTTTCCTTCCTGGCTGTCCTTCCTAATAGTCAAATACCCCTCAATGTTTAGTTGCCAGTCATGGTCACCCTGCAGCCATGTCTCCGTAATGGCCACCAGATCATACCAATGTGTAGTTATTTGTACCGTCAACTCGTCTATTTTGTTATGAATGCTGCGTGCATTCAGATAAAGAACTTTAAAATATGTTTTGTGACAATTTATTCCTGCTTTTACCCCCTTTACAACTTTACCTTTATCTTTATATATTCTGTCCCTTCCTGACACGCTCTGGTTTTTAATTCCTCCACTGCTACCTTGCTCTATTGCCTTCTCCGCTGACATTTTTATTTTTCGCTCTCTTGAAACCTCCCCCCCACTAATTAGTTTAAAGCCCTCTCCACAGCACTAGTTACTCGATTCACCAGGATTCTAGTCCCAACACTGGCCAAGTGAACTCCGTCCCAACGGAACAGCTTTCTCCTGTCCCAGTACTGCTGCCAGTGTCCCAAGAAGCAAAACCCATTTCTCCCACACCAGTCTTTGAGCCACGCATTTAACTCTCTGATTTTATTTACCCTAGCCAAATTTGCTCATGAGGGCAGGTAGAGCACGGGTTAGATAGAGAGTAAATCTCACTCTACACTGTCCCATCAAACACTCCCAGGGCAGGTACAACACGGGTTAGATACAGAGTAAAGCTTCTTGTACACTGTCCCATCAAACACTCGCAAGGCAGGTAGAGCACGCGTTCGATAGAGAGTAAATCTCACTCTACACTGTCCCATCAAACACTCCTGGGGCAGGTACAGCACGGGTTAGATACAGAGTAAAGCTCCCTCTACACTGTCCCATCAAACACTCCCAGGGCAGGTACAGCATGGGTTTGATACAGAGTAAAGCTCCCTCTACACTGTCCCATCAAACACTCCCAGGGCAGGTACAGCACGGGTTAGATACAGAGTAAAGCTCCCTCTACACTGTCCCATCAAACACTCCCAGGGCAGGTACAGCACGGGTTAGATACAGAGTAAAGCTCCCTCCACACTGTCCCATCAAACACTCCCAGGGCAGGTACAGCACGGGTTAAATACAGAGTAAAGCTACCTCTACACTGTCCCATCAAACACTCCCAGGGCAGGTACAGCACGGGTTAGATACAGAGTAAAGCCCCCTCTACACTGTCCCATCAAACACTCCCAGGGCAGGTACAGCACGGGTTAGATACAGAGTAAAGCTCCCTCTACACTGTCCCATCAAACACTCCCAGGGCAGGTACAGCACGGGTTAGATACAGAGTGTCAGCCGTGGCTCAGGCGGCAGCACTCTCTCCTCTGAGTCAGAAGGTTGTGGGTTGAAGTCCCACTCCAGAGACTCGAGTCTAAAACTCTGTGCTGCCCCTCCAGTGCAGTGCTGAGGGAGTAAAGCCCAGTGCAGAGTAAAGTTCCCTCTGCACTGCTCCACTAACAGGCCTGAGCCCCAAACTCAGAAGAGCGCCCTCTGCTGCATTCCGCTTGTCTCAGCAGCGGGAGAAGCAGGCGGCGGAAGTCCCGCCCCTCGGACACCCCGATTGGTTGCAGGACCCACCGCCACCTCAGTCCTCCGAGCTCCGCCCGCTCTCTCCCTATTGGTCGGAGCTCCCGTCAGTCACCGCCGTGGAGTTGATCGCGTGCCCCAGTCCGGCTCCCTGCAGAGGACAAGGGGCTGCGGCCGCTCAATCTGCTCCGCTCGGTGCCGGGAGGGCGCTGGGACGGTGCGGTTTGTATTTTCTTTTTATTTATCTCCCCGCCCTCGCTTCTCTCCGCTATGTATAAAAAAACCCTGATAAAACTCACTTTCCGCCGGTGATCCGGACTCTCGCGGTTGCCCGGGCCTTCCCCAGAATGCGAGGCCCTGCGCAGGCGCGGTAGCGGCTCATCCTCGGGAGCGGGCCCCGGTGGCCCATGCAGAGTAGGGGGAGGGGGCCGGGCCTGTTCAGAGGCCACGCTCACCTTGGAGCGGCGCATGCGGTGCAGGGGGAGGGGCGGGGCCTCTTTAGAGCCCGCGCTCACCTTGGAGCGGCGCATGCGGAATAGGGGGAGGGGGCGGGGCCTGTTCAGAGCCCGCGCTCACCTTGGAGCGGCGCATGCGGAATAGGGGGAGGGGGCGGGGCATGTTCAGAGCCCGCGCTCACCTTGGAGCGGCGCATGCGGTGCAGGGGGAGGGGGCGGGGCCTCTTTAGAGCCTGCGCTCACCTTGGAGCGGCGCATGCGAAATAGGGGGGGGGCGGGGCATGTTCAGAGCCCGCGCTCACCTTGGAGCGACGCATGCGGTGCAGGGGGAGGGGGCGGGGCCTCTTTAGAGCCTGCGCTCACCTTGGAGCGGCGCATGCGGAATAGGGGGAGGGGGCGGGGCATGTTCAGAGCCGGCGCTCACCTTGGAGCGGCGCATGCGGAGTAGGGGTCGGGGCCTGTTCAGAGCCCGCGCTCACCTTGGAGCGGCGCATGCGGAGTAGGGGGAGGGGCCTGTTCAGAGCCTGCGCTCACCTTGGAGCGGTGCATGCGGAGTAGGGGGAGTGGGCGGGGCCTGTTCAGAGCCCGCGCTCACCTTGGAGCGGCGCATGCGGAGTCGGGGGAGGGGCGGGGCATGTTTAGAGCCCGCGCTCACTTTGGAGTGGCGCATGCAGAGTAGGGGGAGGGGGCGGGGCCTGTTCAGAGCCCACGCTCACCTTGGAGCAGCGCATGCGGAGTAGGGGGAGGGGGTGGGGCCTGTTCAAAACCCGCGCTCAGCTTGGAGCGGCACATGCGGAGTAGGTGGTGGGGGCGGGGCCTGTTCAGAGCCCGCGCTCACCTTGGAGTGGCGCCTGCAGTGTAGGGGGAGGGGCGGGGCCTGTTCAGAGCCCGCGCTCACTTTGGAGAGACGCATGCGAAGTAGGGGGATGGGGCGGGGCCTGTTCAGAGCCCGCGCTCACCTTGGAGCGGCGCATGCGGAGTAGAGGAGGGGTTGGGGCCTGTTCAGAGCCTGCGCTCACCTTGGAGCGGCGCATGTGGAGTAGGGGATCGGGGCGGGGCCTGTTCAGAGCCTGCGCTCACCTTGGAGCGGCGCATGTGGAGTAAGGGAGGGGGTGCGGCCTGTTCAGAGCCTGCGCTCAGCTTGGAGTGGCGCATGCGGAGTAGGGGGTGGGGCGGGGCCTGTTCAGAGCACGCGCTCACCTTGGAGCGGCGCATGCAGTGTAGGGGGAGGGGTGGGGCCTGTTCAGAGCCCTCGCTCACTTTGGAGAGGCGTAGGGGGATGGGGCGGGGCCTGTTCAGAGCCCGCGCTCACCTTGGAGCGGCGCATGCGGAGTAGGGGAGGGGGTGGGGCCTGTTCGGAGCCTGCGCTCACCTTGGAGCGGCGCATGTGGAGTAGGGGGAGGGGGTGGGGCCTGTTCAGAGCCTGCGCTCACCTTGGAGCGGCGCATGTGGAGTAGGGGGTGGGGGCGGGGCCTTTTCAGAGCCTGCGCTCACCTTGGAGCGGCGCATGCAGAGTAGGGGAGGGGGTGGGGCCTGTTCAGAGCCTGCGCTCACCTTGGAGCGGCCATGCGGATTAGGGGGAGGGGGTGGGGCCTGTTCAGAGCCTGCGCTCACCTTGGAGCGGCGCATGCAGAGTAGGGGAGGGGGTGGGGCCTGTTCAGAGCCCGCGCTCACCTTGGAGCGGCGCATGCAGAGTAGGGGGAGGGGGCGGGGCCTGTTCAGAGCCTGCGCTCACCTTGGAGCGGCGCATGCGGAGTAGGGGGAGGGGGCGGGGCCTGTTCAGAGCTCACCTCCAACAATGGGAACAACAACAACCTGAATTTCTATAGCGCCTTTAACGTAGGAAATCGTCCCAAGGAGCTGCACAGGAGGATTGTAAGACATTGAAAAATGTGACCCCGAGCCACAGAAGGAGAAATTAGGGCAGATGGCCAAAAGCTCGGTCACAGAGGTGGGTTTTGAACAGCCATGATCTCATTGAATGGCGGAGCAGGCTCGAGGGGCCGAATGGCCGACTCCTGCTCCTATTTTCTATGAAAGAGAGGCGGAGAGGTTCAGAGAGGGAATTCCAGAGCTTAGGGCCGAGGCAACAGAAGACACGGCCACTGATGGTGCAGCGATTATAATCAGGGATGCTCAAGAGGGCAGAATTGGAGGAACGCAGATGTCTCAGGGGGGAAGAGGTTGTTTTCTTTGGAACCGAGGAGGCTGAGGGGAGACCTGATTGAGGTGTATAAAATTCTGAGGGGCCGAGATAGGAAGGACCTATTTCCCTTGGCAGAGGGGTCCACAACCAGGGGGCGTAGATTTAAAGTAATTGGTCGGAGGTTTAGAGGGGAGTTGAGGAGAAATGTTTTCACCCAGTGGGTGGTGGGGGTCTGGAACTCACTGCCTGACAGGGTGGTAGAGGCAGAAACTCTCATCACATTTTAAAAGTACTTGGATGTGCACATGAAGTGCCGTAACCTACAAGGCTACGGACCAAGTGCTGGAAAGTGGGATTAGTGTGGATAGCACTTAATCGGCCGGCACAGACAAGATGGGCCGAATGGCCTCCTTCTGTGCCGTAATTTTTCTGTGATTCTATCGCGGGGGGCGGGTGGTTGTGAGGCTGAAGGGAATAACTAAGATAGGGAGGGGCGAGGCCATGGAGGGATTTGAAAACAAGGATGAGAATTTTGAAATCGAAGCACTGCTTAACCGGGAGCCAATGTAGGTCAGCGAGCACAGGGGTGATGGGTGAACGGGACTTGGCGTTGAGTTACGACACGGGTAGTTTTGGATCACCTCAAGTTTACATAGGGTAGAATGTGGGAGGCCAGCCAGGAGTGCGTTGGAATAGTCGAGTCTCGAGGTAACAAAGGGCCGGGTGAGGGTTTCAGCAGCGGATGAGCTGAGGCAAGGGTGGAGACGGGCGATGTAACCAAGGTGGAAATAGGCGGTCTTTGTTATGCTGCGGATATGTGTTCGGAAGCTCATTTCAGGGTCAGATATGACACCGAGGTTGTGAACAGTGTGGTTCAGCCTCAGAGAGATGTTAGGGAGAGGGATGGAGTCAGTGGCAGGGACTGAAAACAATTGCTTCACTCTTCCCAATATTTAATTGGAGAAAATTTCTGCTCACCCAGAACCGGATTAGAGATCGCGGAGGGGTCGTGAGAAGTGGTGGTGAGGTCGACCTGGGTGTCATCAGCGTACATGTGGAAACTGAGGCTGCGTTTTCAGATGATGTCGCCAAGGGGCAGCATTTAGATGAGAAATAGGAGGGGCCCAAGGATAGATCCTTGGGGGACACCAGAGGTAACGATGCGGGAGCGGGAAGAGAAGCCATTGCAGGTGATTCTGTGGCTACGATTAGATAGATAAGAATGGAACCAGGCGAGTGCAGTCCCACCCAGCTGGACGACGGTGGAGAGGCATTGGAGAAGGATGGAGTGGTCAACCGTGTCAAAGACTGCAGACAAGTCACGAAGGATGAGGAGGGATAGTTTACCTTTGTCACAGTCACAAAGGATGTCATTTGATGAGACTTTGATGAGACTTGATTTGACTTCAGGGCCAAGTCAGTGAGGTGGATTGGGCTGTTTCTGGCCCACTGGTTATTGTGGGCACGGCTGGACACCAGTGGGACCGGCTCTGCCCTGTTTGTTCTTTGAGGCTAATCTTCCCCCCCTTACCCTTTCTACACTCCTTTTACAGGGTTTTAGAAGTGGAGCATTTACAGACAGGAAGCTCAAACCAAACATCACATCAAATTCTGACAGAGCTACGCGATTCATCAGGACCTGATTCAATTGCTCCTTGAATCTGCTGGCACCCCTGTGAGTTCACACTGATTAGAGACCGTTTAAATGTTCTGAAAGAGCTTCAAAATCTACAAATACCTGAAGCGACACCAGTGCCTACACACTGGGGGAAACCCGGGCCCCGTGTGTGGAAGGGAGTCACTCAGCCATCCGCTTCGATGATACACCAGCAAGTTCACACGAGGGAGAGACCTTTAACCCGCTCCGTGTGTGGGAAGGGATTAATTGCACCCTCCATGCTGCTGAGACACCAGCTTGTCCACACCGATGAGAGACCTTTGACCTGCTCCGTGTTTTTGAAGTGATTCTCTCATTCTTCCACCCTCCTGAGACACCAGCTTGTTCACCGTGATGAGATTAAATGTTCTGTCTGTGGGAAGAGATTTAAAAGGTCCCAGGATCTGAAGAGACACCAGCTGGAGAGAGCAGGAGAGATTCTGTTCACCTGTTCCGTGTGTGGGAAGAGATTCACTCGGTCCTCGAATCTGCTGGCACACCAGCGAGTTCACACTGGGGAGAGGCCGGTGAAACATTCCAACTGTGGGAAAAGCTTTCAAATGTCCCAGGAGCTGAAGGGACACCAGCTGGAGAGAGCAGGAGAGAGACGATTCACCTGCTCCGTGTGTGGGAAGGGATTCACTCGGTCATCCAACCTACTGACACACCAGCGATATCACACTGATGAGAGACTATTTAAATGTTCTGACTGTGGGAAGAGCTTTAAAACCTCTGGGGATCTGAAGCAACACCAGCAAGTTCACACCAATGAGAGACCGTTTACATGTTCTGTTTGTGGGATGAGCTTTAAAACCTCTGGGGATCTGAAGCAACACCAGCGAGTTCACACTGGGGAGAGGCCATTCACCTGCTCCGTGTGTGGGAAGGGATTCACTCAGTCATCAAGCCTGGTGAGACACCAGCAAGTTCACACTGATGAGAGACCATTTAAATGTTCTGACTGTAGTAAGAGCTTTAAATATTCGAAGAACCTGAAGAGACACCAGCTGGAAAAAAAAGGAAAGAGACTGTTTACCTGCTCCGTGTGTGGGAAAGGATTCACTCGGTCATCAGACCTACTGAGACACCAGCGAGTTCACATTGTTCTGTAGCGCAGGGCCCTGTAGAAAGCTGGGGTGACATGAACATGGAATGGATGAATGTTTTATAAATTCTTGTACTGCTGTTTAATCTTTAAGACTGCTGTGCTGATGATTCCCTTCGATTGACTGTTCATGGTGTTACATAGAATGTACAGCACAGAAACAGGCCATTCGGCCCAACTGGTCCATGCCAGTGTTTATGCCCCACACCCACCCTACTTCAATTAACCCGATCAACACCTCCTCCCATTCCTTTCTCCCTTGTGTGGCTTCCCCATAAATCCATCTGTGCTGTTCACCTCAACTACTCCTTGTGGTAGCGAGTTCCCCATTCTCACCATTCTCTGGGTAAATAAGTTTCTCCTGAATTCCCTCCTGGATTTATTAGTGACTTTTATATTTATAGCCACATAAATATAATGAGGTTCTGTTAAGCTGACAAGTATGTTACATAGAAACATAGAAGATAGGAGCAGGAGTCGGCTATTCAGCCCGTCGAGCCTGCTCCGCCATTCAATGAGATCATGGCTGATCATCCAAATTCAGTACCCTGTCCCTGCCTTCTCCCCATATCCCTTGATCCCTTTAGCCTTAAGAAATATATCCAACTCCTTCTTGAATATATTTAATGATTTGGCCTCCACTGCCTTTTGTGGTAGAGAATTCCACAGGTTCACCACTCTCTGGGTGAAGAAATTCCTCCTCATCTCTGTCCTAAATGGCCTACCCCTTATCCTTAGACTGTGACCCCTGTTTCTGGACTCCCAGGCCATCGGGAACATCCTTCCTGCATCTAGTCTGTCTAGTCCTGTTAGAATTTTATAAGTTTCAATGAGATCCCCTCCCATTCTTCTAAACTCCAGCGAGTGTTAGCCCAATCGACCCAATCTCTCCTTATACGTCATTCCTGCCATCCCAGATATCAGCCTGGTGAATCTTCGCTGCACTCCCTCCATGGCAAGAACATCCTTCCTCAGATAAGGTTGTTGTACTTTGTCTTTTTCTGATGAATGAAACATTACTGAGCCCCTGTACCCGTGTTGTGGGATGAAGTACCAGACAAGTGAAGGCACAACGTCTGGGTGTGAATCTGATAATAACCTCACGGACCGTATAGGTGTGATAACCAGACAGGCTTGTGGTTATAGTCTGGTCACAGATGGACTAAATTCCCTGAATCAGCAGGAGTTCAGGAGGCGGTAAACAGACGGGTCCAAACAATCCCATTTCCTGAGCGGTAACCAAGCTTGTGTATAAGAACAGGCCACTTAAGCCGTTGTCAGTTGAAACAGACTCAAGAAGATCGCGTGCAAATCCACTGTACTTCTATTCTCCAGATTGAGGGAATTATCACCCGATCTGTGTTATGCAGCGATCTTAATAAAGCCTGGAGAGACAATTTGTGTTCTTGTGAGCTTGATTATCTGGTATCCGAAACCCTGGGACTCCCGATCATTAGAGTCAACCTCAGTGTGTGGAAAGGGATTCCCTGGTGTATCCCACCCGCTGACACACCAGTGTGTCCACAGTGTGACTGCGGTGGGTCAATTCCACTGTTTCCGATGCCTTTAATCACATCCAGGACTGAACCATGTTAATTCAGGCAACTGGGGCTTGTTAATGTTAAGAGCCCCAATAACTGGGCTGGATTTAAAGATTATTCCCTGTTCTCTCCGTACTAGTGAGCAGAGAGAAGCTGATGTTATAGAATCATAGAGCACAGTAGGATGCCTTTCGGCCCATCGTGCTGGTGCTGGCTCTCTGAAAGAGCGATGCAATTAGTCCCACTGCCCTGCTCTTTCCCCACAGCCCTGCAAATTTCTCCTTTTAGGATATATCCAATTCCCTTTTGAAAGTTACTATTGAATCTGCTTCCACCTCCCATTCAGGCAGCGCATTCCAGATCATCACAATTCGCTGTGTAAAAAAAGTCTCCTCATTTCCTCTCTCGATTCTTTTGCCAATGATCTGAAATCTGTGTCCTCTCGTTACCGACCCTCCTGCCAGTGACAACAGCTTCTCCTTGTTTGCTCGATCAAAGCCCCTCCTAATTTTGAGCACCTCGATCACAGCTCCACTTAACCGTCTCTGCTCCAAGTTATACTGCCATTGTTTTGTGAATTGCTGCTGTGATCGAGGTGCTGGATGTCTGTGCCTGGGGAATGGGACATTCTATCCTCGTGAGCACCGAGTGTCAGCATCCAGCAATCTCTGGTCAGGGACTGTCTTTTTAAACTGCCTCACCTGAGCTTTTTGACTCCCTGATTTCATTATTAAACATTTCACAGTTTTTGCAGACTGACCAAGGCTGAACAGATAAATGTGAGGTATTACATTTTGGTAGGAAGAATGGGGAGGTCACTTATCACTTGGAGGGTGCGAGTCTAGGTGGGGTAGAGGAACAAAGGGATCTCGGAGTACAAATACACAAATCACTAAAAGTTGCGACACAGGTTAGCAAGGCCATAAAAAAGTAAACCAAGCACTAGGGTTTATTTCTAGAGGTATAGAATTGAAAAGCAGTGAAGTTATGCTAAACCTGTATCGAACCTTGTTTAGACCACACTTAGAGTACTGCGTACAGTTCTGGTCGCCATATTATAAAAAGGATATAGAGGCACTGGAGAGGGTGCAGAGAAGATTTACAAGGATGATACCAGAAATGCGAGGGTATACATATCAGGAAAGGATGAACAGGCTGGGTCTCTTTTCTCTTGAAAACAGAAGGCTGAGGGGTGACCTAATAGAGGGCTTTAGAATTATGAAAAATGTTGATAGAGTGGATACAGAGAGAATGTTTCCACTTGTGGGGAAGAGCATAACTAGAGGCCTCAATATAAGATAGTCACCAAGAAATCCAATAGGGAATTCAGAAGAAACTTCTTTACCCAGAGAGTGGTGAGAATGTGGAACTCGCTGCCACAGGGAGTGGTTGAAGCGAATAGTATCGATGCATTTAAGGGGAGGCTAGACAAGCATATGAGGGAGAAGGGAATCGAGGGTTATGCTGATAGATTTAGATGAGGAAAGACGGGAGGAGGCTCGAGTGGAGCATAAACACCGGCATGGACTGGTTGGGCCGAATGGCCTGTTTCTGTGCCGTATATCTGATGTAATCCTATGTCAAGTATCCCAGCTGGCTTAGCTCCAGGCACTTTAGCTCAGTGGGCAGCACTCTCACCTCTGAGTCAGAAGGTCGTGGGTTCAAGTCCCAGTCCAGAGACTTGAGCATAAAAATCTAGGCTGACACTCCAGTACTGAGAGAGTGCTGCGCTGTCAGAGGTGCCGTCTTTCGGATGAGATGTTAAACCGAGGCCCCCGTCTGCTCTTTCAGGTGGATGTAAAAGATCCCGTGGCACTACATTGAAGAAGAGCAGGGGAGTTCTCCCCGGTGTCCTGGGGCCAATATTTATCCCTCAATCAACATCACTGAAATAGATTATCTGGTCATTGTCACATTGCTGTTTGTGGGAGCTTGCTGTGCGCCAATTGGCTGCTGCGTTTCCTACATTACAACAGTGACTACACTTCAGAAGTACTTCATTGGCTTTAAAGCGCTCTGGGACATCCTGAGGTTGTGAAAGGTGCTATATAAATGCAAGTCTTTCTTTCTCAGCAAGAGGGCGAGTGTCAGTGGTTGGAGGGAGGAGCTCAGTGTTGTCACTGGGTGGACACAGACAGATTGAAGCTAAAAGACAGAGAATGCTGAAGTTTGGAATGATAACAGCCAAAGTCAGGAGATGAGCCCTTTGCTTGATAAGGGAGGTGGTTGCTAAGAGACCTACAGACCTAATAACACTGCAAACTGCTCAGGCAGCAGACTTGTTGGCAACATGTGAGGTCACGGGTGAGTTGGTGCCCAGACAACAGAGCCTTGGGCATTCCTGAGAGAGACAAACTGGTTCTGTAACCGGGAGAACAGGTTGAGGGAGTCACTCTACGTGGGATGGCTCGTCTGAGGTGTTAACACAGAGTCAGCTTGGGAATGGGATGATCAATGAATCATAGAATCATAGACATTTACAGCACAGAAGGAGGCCATTCGGCCCATCTTGTCCGTGCCAGCCGACAAAGAGCTATCCTCCCTAATCCCACTTTCCAGCACTTGGTCCGTAGCCTTGTAGGTTACGGCACTTCAAGTACATATCTGTTAGGGTGAAAATTATACAGCTTAAAGCAGCAACATAAAGAATTAAAGAATGTTTTGTAAGAAGTGAACTTGTAAATAAGAAACAAGACAAAACAAACTCAGCTTAAGAGGGGGCGGCTCAGCTCGGGACACAACCTGTAATTCCCCCTTAGGCTTTACAACATTCGCTGCCCTCATTTTGTGTTAAATTCACAAAGCTTCCATCTTTGTCCCATGAGGATTCCCCATAGTGTGTCTAAGTGCTGTTGTGGTGGGCAAGGGGCAGGAATTAACTGTTTGTGTCTGTTCCCATTAAAACCATTGTGCTTGACATTAATGGAATTGAGGAATAGTCGACATTTTTAAGTAGTTTCTTGCCAGATTGAGGGTAGGCAAGATAATTGATAGAAGGCCTCCAGTCAAATTACATCAGTGCCCTTCAGCCAGTCAGATTAATGTATTCAAATGAGGCAAAATAAAATGAACAGTTATTGAATGTGGGAAACACTAAATATTTCACATTTATTCAGTGGTGCAGCCTTCTGCAAACTATTTGCTGGAAGCCCT
Source organism: Somniosus microcephalus (assembly GCF_052327205.1). Taxonomy (NCBI): domain Eukaryota; kingdom Metazoa; phylum Chordata; class Chondrichthyes; order Squaliformes; family Somniosidae; genus Somniosus; species Somniosus microcephalus. The sequence continues at coordinate 152,898 of NW_028225625.1, read as the reverse complement.
TTGGATGTATTAATGTAATTCTACTATTCTATGATGCAAAGTCGATGAATCAGAATTGTGAGTATTGATGAGTTACAGTAATTGGTAGCTGCAAAACTACCCATTTTGTAATTAACCATTAAAAAGTGCCCAAAGTTCTGGAAGGTTCCATATCATTTTATGTTGCCAAACTAGTATCCTGTGAGGACCGGGGAGTTGTTGCTGGGGGAGCGAGATTGGTTGAAGACACCTGTGTGTAATATTTTGCGAGAATGTATAAAAGAAGTTTCAATACCTTGTTGCTAAGGGAACGTGATTGGGTGAGGACAAGAGAATTGTTGCTGGGGGAGAATGTTGTCAATTTCTGTCCTGGACTCTCGGTGATGGCTTTTTGAAACTCCTTTCACCGGCTGTGAGAAGGGCAGGATTGACAGACGGGGAAACTCAAATCAAACTTCACATCAAGAGCTCAGAGAGTCACTCCATTCATCAGGACCTGAAATTCATCGGCCTTTTGAGTGTGGAAGGGGAAATGTTTGGGAGGTAAGTAGCACGGAGTCCAGTTCTACGGAGTACGGCTTCTACAGAGTACTTAACTCGGGAATTGGGTGAGTGAGCGAATTCGATGAGGTGGGGGTAAGAGGTGCTGCTTGATACGTGAAAAAATATAAACAACTAGGGTTTAATTAGGACTGTGGGCTAAGTTACAGTAAAGACCTAAAGCATATAGCTAAATGTAATAAATTAAACAAGGTTATTACCTAGATTAAAAACTATTAATAGACAATTGGTTATTTCAAAACTTGAAAACCTAATTAGTTAAATAAAATACAATAGAGATGGCCGGGCAGGTGATGTGTTGCAGCTGTAGCATGTGGGAGCTGGTGGACCCCAGTGTGATCCACAGCAACCACAGAGAGCCATAGAGGCACAGAAGGAGGCCATTCGGCCCATCCAGTCCGTGCCGGCTCTCTGTAGAGCAATCCAGTCAGTCCCACTACCCCGCTCTATCCCCGTAGCCCTGCAAGTTTATTTCCCTCAAGTGCCTATCCAGTCTCCCCTTGAAAACATTGAGTGTCTCCGCTTCCACCACTTCCATCAGCAGCGAGTTCCAGGTCCTCACCACTCGCTGCGTTAAAAAGTTTTTCCTCACATCCCCCCTGTATCTCTTGCCCAAAACCTTAAATCTGTGTCCCCTAGTCCTTGTCCCATCAACTGGTGGGAACAGCCTTTCACCATCCAGCCTATCCAAACCCATCATAATCTTGTACACCTCTGTCAAATCACACCTCAACCTCCTTTGCTCTAATGAAAACAAATCCAGCTTCTCCAACCTGTCCTTGGAGCTAAGATCCCCCATCCCCGGAACCATTCTGGTGAATCTCCTCTGCACCCTCTCAAGGGCCTTCACATCCTTCCTAAAGTGTGGTGACCAGAAGTGTCTGCAACTCGAGGAACTTCGGCTCAGAGTTATAGTCATAGATTTATACAGCACAGAAAGAGGCCCTTCGGCCCATCGTGTCCGCGCCGGCCATCAAGCCCTGTCTATTCTAATCCCATTTTCCAGCACTGGGTCCGTAGCCTTGTATGCTATGGCGTTTCAAGTGCTCATCTAAATGCTTCTTGAATGTTGTGAGGGTTCCTGCCTCTACCACCCTTTCAGGCAGTGAGTTCCAGATTCCAACCACCCTCTGGGTGAAAAAGTTTTTCCTCAAATCCCCTCTAAACCTCCTGCCCCTTACTTTGAAACTATGCCCCTGGTTATTGACCCCTCTACTAAGGGGAAAAGTTCCTTTCTATCTACCCTATCTATGCCCCTCATAATTTTGTGCCCCTCATAATTTTGTACACTTCAATCAGGTCCCCCCTCAGCCTTCTCTGCTCCAAGGAAAACAACCCCAGCCTGTCCAGTCTCTCTTCATAGCTGAAGCGCTCCAGCCCAGGTAACATCCTGGTGAATCTCCTGTGCACCCTCTCCAATGCAATCACATCCTTCCTATACTGTGGCGACCAGAACTGCACACAGTACTCCAGCTGTGGCCTAACCAGCGTTTTCTACAGCTCCATCATAACCTCCCTGCTCTTACATTCTATGCCTCGGCTATTGAAACCAAGTATCCCATATGCCTTTTTAACCACCTTATCTACCTGTCCTCCTGCACACCAAGGTCTCTCTGATCCTCTGTCCTTCCTGGGGTCCTACCATTCATTGTGTATTCCCTTGCCTTGTTAGTCCTCCCAAAATGCATCACCTCACACTTTTCAGGGTTAAATTCCATTTGCCACTGTTCTGCCCATCTGACCAACCCGTCTATATTGTCCTGTAGCCTGAGGCTTCCCTCCTCGCTATTTACCACTCCACCAATTTTCCTGTCATCTGCGAACTTACTGATCATACCTCCTACATTAATATTTAAATCATTAATGTACACGACGAACAGCAAAGGACCCAGCACCGATCCCTGCGGTACACCACTGGACACAGGCTTCCAGTCACAAAAACAACCTTCGACCATCACCCTCTGCCTCCTGCCACTAAGCCAATTTTGGATCCAATGTGCCAAATTGCCCTGGATCCCATGGGTTCTTACCTTCTTGACCAATCTCCCATGTGGGACTTTGTCAAAAGCCTTACCGAAGTCCATGTAGACCACATCAACTGCACTACCCTCATCCACACACCTAGTCACCCCCTCTCAAAATTCAATCAAATTGGTTAGACATGATCTCTCCCTGACAAAGCCATGCTGACTATCCTTGATTAATCCTTGCCTCTCCAAGTGGAGACTAATTCTGTCCCTCAGAACTTTTTCCAATAATTTCCCGACCACTGATGTTCGGCTCACTGGCCTGTAATTCCCTGGTTTATCCCTACTACTACCCTTCTTGAATAATGGTACTACGTTAGCTGTTCTCCAGTCCACTGGCACCTCCCCTGTGGCCAGAGAGGTTCTGAAAATTTGTGTCAGAGCCCCTGCAATCTCCTCCCTTGCCTCACCCAGCAGGCTGGGATACATCTCGTCTGGGCCTGGGGGTTTATCCACTTTTAAGCCTGCTAAAACCGCCAGTACCTCCTCCCTCTCGATGCTAATATGTTCAAGTATATCACAATCCCCCCTGCCTGATTTCTATGCCTACATCGTCCTTCTCTATAGTGAACACAGATGCAAAATATTCATTTAAAACCTCACCCACATCTTCCGGCTCTACGCACAGATTGCCACTTTGGTCCCTAATGGGCTCTACTCTTTCCCTGGTTATCCTCTTGCCCTTAATATACTTATAAAACACCTTGGGATTTTCCCTTATTTTGCCTGCCAGTGTTTTTTCATGCCCTCTCTTCGCTCTCCTAATTTCTTTTTTAAGTACCCCCCTGCACTTTCTATACTCCTCTAGGGCTTCCACTGTTTTTAGTCCTTTGTATCTGCCAAATGCCTCCCTTTTTTCCTAAACCATTCTTGTATATCCCTTGACATGCAGGGTTCCCTGGGTCTGTTGGTCCCACCCTTGACTTTTACGGGAACATGTTTGTGTTGTACTCTCACTATTTCCTTTCTGAAAGATTCCCACTGCTCCGATGTGGATTTTCCTACAAGTAGCTGATCCCAGTCCACTTTGGCCAGATCCTGCCTTATCATATTAAAATCGGCCTTCCTCCAATTTAGAACCTTTATTTCCAGTCCATCTCTGTCCTTTTCCATGACTACCTTAAATCTCACTGAATTATGGTCACTGTCACCAAAATGCTCTCCTGCTGACACTTCCACCACTTGCCCGGCTAGATTCCCTAGAATTAGGTCCAGTACCGCCCCCTCTCTTGTAAGATTTTCTACATGCTGGCTCAAAGAGCTCTCCTGGATGCAGTTGATGAGCTGGAGTCCGAGCATCGGACACTGCGATACATCAGGGAGGGAGAAAGTTACCTGGACACTTTGTTCCAGGAGGCAGTCACACCCCTTAGGTTAAATCCTTCAGATTTGGTCCGTGGTCAGGGACAGGAGGGTGTGACTATGAGTGAGGCAGGAATGGGGATCCAGAAGGTAGCATTGGAGGAGCCTCAGCCCTTGCACTTGTCCAACAGGTACGAGGTTCTTGCAGCCTGGGTGGGCGAGAGCAGGGACTGCAGGGAGGATGAGCAATCTGACCACAGCACCGTGGGACAGGGGGCCATTCAAGTTGCGGGAGTAAAAAGGAATGTAGTAGTGGTAGGGGACAGTATAGTTAGGGGGATAGATACTGTTCTCTGTAGCCGAGAGCGTGAGTCCCGAAGTCTGTGTTGCCTGCCCGGTGCCCGGGTTAAGGACATCTCCTCTGGGCTGGAGAGGAACTTGGAGTGGGAGGGGAAGGATCCAGTTGTCGTGGTCCACACAGGTACCAAGGACATAGGTAGGACTAAGAAAGAGGTTCTACTGAGGGAGTACGAGCAGCTAGGGGCTAAATTAAAAAGCAGAACCACAAAGTAATCTCTGGATTACAAAGTGAGCCACAAGCAAATTGGCATAGGGTCAATAAGATCAAAGAGTGGCTCACAGATTGGTGTGGGAGAAATGGGTTTCAATTCATGGGGCACTGGCAGCAGTACTGGATTTGCTGATGACACAAAGATAGGTCAGAAAGTAAATTATGACGAGGACATAAGGGGGCTACAAATGGATATAGAAAGGTTATGTGAATGGGTAAAGATCTGGCAAATGGAGTATAATGTGGGAAAATGTGAAATTGTCCATTTTGACAGGAAGAATAAAAAAGAAGCATATTATCTAAATGGTGAGAGATTGCAGAGCTCTGAGATGCAGAGGGATCTGGGTGTCCTAATGCGTGAATCGCAAAAGGTTAGTATTCAGGTACAACAAGTAATCAGGAAAGCTAATAGAATGTTATTGTTTATTGCGAGGGAAACTGAATACAAAAGTAGGGAGGTTATGCTTCAGTTATACAGGGCATTGGTGAGACCACATCTGGAGTACTGTGTACAGTATTGGTCTCCTTATTTAAGGAAGGATGTAAATGCGTTGGAAGCAGTTCAGAGAAGGTTTACTAGACTAATACCTGGAATGGGCGGGTTGTCTTATGAGGAAAGGTTGGACAGGCTAGGCTTGTATCCGCTGGAGTTTAGAAGAGTAAGAGGTGACTTGATTGAAACATATAAGATCCTGAGGGGTCTGGACAGGGTGGATGTGGAGAGGATGTTTCCTCTTGTGGGAGAATCTAGAACTAGGGGTCACGGTTTAAAAATAAGGGGTCGCCCATTTAAGACCGAGATGAGGAGAAATTTTTTCTCAGAGGGTCGTGAGTATTTCGAACTCTCTTCCTCAGAGGGCGGTGGAAGCAGAGTCTTTGAATATTTTTAAGGCAGAGGTAGATAGATTCTTGATAAGCAAGGGGGTGAAAGGTTATCGGGGGTAGGTGGGAATGTGGAGTAATCAGATCAGCCATGATCTTATTGAATGGTGGAGCAGGCTCGAGGGGCCGAGTGGCCTACTCCTGCTCCTAATTCGTATGTTCGTATGTAACCTGTGCAGCAGCTGGGGTCTGAAAATCAGCTTCACTGCCCCTGGGCTGGGAAAGGGGGACAGGAGGCAACATTCTCCCTCTTACCCCTTTCTACACTCCTTTCACAGGGTTTTAGAAGTGGAGCATTTACAGACAGGAAGCTCAGACCGAACATTACGTCAAGAACAGACAGAGTCGCTCGATTCATCAGGACCTGATTCAGTCGCTCCCCCAATCTGCTGGCACACCAGCGAGTTCACACTAATGAGAGACCTTTTAAATGTTCTGAGTGTGGGAAGAGCTTCAAAATCTACAAGTACCTGAAGCGACACCAGTGGCTACACACTGGGGAGAGCCCATTCACCGGCCCCGTGTGTAGGAAGGGATTCACTCAGCCATCCGCTCCGATGGCACATCAGCAAGATCACACTAGGGAGAGACCTTTAACCCGCTCCGTGTGTGGGCAGGGATTAATTGCACCCTCCGTGCTGCTGAGACACCAGCTTGGCCACACCGATGGGAGACCGTTGACCTGCTCCGTGTTTTTGAAGCGATTCTGTCATTCTGACACCCTCCTGAGACAACAGCTTGTTCATAGTGATGAGAGACTGATTAAATGTTCTGACTGTGGGAAGAGATTTAAAAGGTCCCAGGAGCTGAAGAGACACCAGCTGGAGAGAGCAGGAGAGATTCTGTGCACCTGCTCTGTGTGTGGGAAGAGATTCACTCGGTCCTCGAATCTGCTGGCACACCAGCGAGTTCACACTGGGGAGAGGCCGGTGAAACATTCCGACTGTGGGAAAAGCCTTCAAATGTCCCAGGAGCTGAAGGGACAGCAGCTGGAGAGAGCAGGAAAGACACCGTTCACCTGCTCCGTGTGTGGGAAGGGATTCACTCAGTCATTCAACCTGTTGAGACACCAGCGAGTTCACACTGGGGCGAGGCCGTTCACCTGCTCCGTGTGTGGGAAGGGATTCACTCAGTCAACCAACCTGTTGAGACACCAGCGAGTTCACACTGATGAGAGACTATTTAAATGTTCTGCCTGTGGGAAGAGCTTTAAAACCTCTGGGGATCTGAAGCAACACCAGCGAGTTCACTCCGATCAGAGACCATTTACATGTTCTGTCTGTGGGAAGAGCTTTAAAAGCTCCAGGAATCTGAACGGACATCAGCGAGTTCACACTGGGAAGAGGGCATTCACGTGCTCCGTGTGTGGGAAGGGATTCACTCAGTCATCCAACTTGTTGAAACACCAGCAAGTTCACACTGATGAGAGACCATTCACCTGCTCCGTGTGTGGGAAGGGATTCACTCAGTCATCAAGCCTGGTGACACACCAGCGAGTTCACACTGATGAGAGACCATTTAAATGTTCTGTCTGTGGGATGAGCTTTAAAAGCTCTGGGAATCTGAAGGTACACCAGCGAGTTCACACTGGGGAGAGACCATTCACCTGCTCCGTGTGTGGGAAGGGATTCACTCAGTCAGCCCACCTGGTGACACACCAGCGAGTTCACACTGATGAGAGACCATTTAAATGTTCTGACTGTGGGAAGAGCTTTAAAACCTCTGCGGATCTGAAGCAACACCAGCAAGTTCACTCCGATGAGAGATTGTTTACATGTTCTGACTGTGGGATGAGCTTTAAAAGCTCCGGGAATCTGAAGGGACACCAGCGAGTTCACACTGGGGAGAGGCCGTTCATCTGCTCTGTGTGTGGGAAGGGATTCTCTCAGTCCTCGACTCTGCTGAAACACCAGCAGGTTCACACTGTTCTGTAGTGCAGGGCCCTGTAGAAAGCTGGGGTGACATGAACATGGAATGGATGAATGTTTTATAAATTCTTGGACTGCTGTTTAATCTTTAAGACTGTTGTGCTGATGATTCCCTTCTTTTGACAGTTGATGGTGTTACATAGAATGTACAGCACAGAAACAGGCCATTCGGCCCAACTGGTCCATGCCAGTGTTTATGTCCCACACCCACCCTACTTCAATTAACCCGATCAACACATCCTCCTATTCCTTTCTCCCTCGTGTGGCTTCCTCATAAATGCATCTGTGCTGTTCACCTCAACAACTCCTTGTGTTAGCGAGTTCCCCATTCTATCACTCTTTGGGTAAAGATATTTCTCCTGAATTCACTACTGGATTTATTAGTGCCTTTTATATTTATAGCCCCATAAATATGATGAGATTCTGTTAAGCTGACCAGTATGTTGTTGTACTTTGTCTTTGTCTGATGAATGAAACATTACTGAGCCCCTGTACCTGTGTTATGGGATGAAGTGCCAGACAAGTAAAGGCACAACGTCTGGGTGTGAATCTAATAATAACCTCACGGACCGTATAGGTGTGATAACCAGACGGGCTTGTGGTTATAGTCTAGTCACAGATGGACTAAATTCCCTGAATTAGCTGGAGTTCAGGAGGCGGTCAACAGACGGGTCCAAACAATCCCATTTCCTGAGCGGTAACCAAGCTTGTGTATAAGAACAGGCCACTTAAGCTGTTGTCAGTTGGAACAGACTCGAGAAGATCGCGCGTGAATCCACTGTACTTCTATTCTCCAGATTGAGGGAATTATCACCCGATCTGTGTTATTCAGCGCTCTTAATAAAGTCTGGAGAGACAATTTGTGTTCTTGTGAGCTTGATTATCTGGTGTCCGAAACCCTAGGACTCCCGATCATTAGAGTCAACCTCAGTGTGTGGAAAGGGATTCCCTGGTGTATCCCACCCGCTGACACACCAGAGTGTCCACAGTGTGACTGCGGTGGGTCGATTCCACTGTTTCCTGTAAACCTGTTTTTAAAATCTGAGCCTGTGTGTTCTGAGCCAAAGAGCCTTGTGTCCAATGAGGGGAATAAAGGCCCACAGCCTCCTCTGGCCCCGGGCCCTGAACAAGGGACTGGAGAAACTCGCTGCCCTGCGGATCAGACAATCATGCAGCACAAGTCCCGCCCCTCAGGCTCCCCGATTGGTTGGAGGATCCTTTCAACCAACCTGTGCAGCAGCTGGGGCCTGAAAATCAGCTTCACTGACCCTGGGCTGGGAAAAGGGGGACATGAGTACGGGTACCGTACCATAGTGGTTATGTTACTGGACTAGTTATCCAGAGGCCTGGACTAGTGATCTGGAGAAGTGAATTCAAGTGAGAAATATATCTAACTCCTTGAATATATTTACCAATTAATTAAATATATTCAAGAAAGAGTTGGATATATTTCTTAAGGCTAAAGGGATCAAGGGATATGGGGAGAAGGCAGGGACAGGGGACTGAATTTGGATGATCAGCCATGATCGCATTGAATGGTGGAGCAGGCTCGAGGGGCCGAATGGCCTACTCCTGCTCCTCTCTTCTATGTTGTTGATTACATTGCTGAGTTCTGTGGCATATCCTCCCACTCCTTTCTCCCTCATGTGGCTTCCCCATAAATGCATCTGTGCTATTTACTCCTTGTGGTAGCAAGATCCACATTCTCACCTTTCTCTGGGTAAAGAAATTTCTACTGAATTCCCTTCTAGATTTATTAGAGACTATTTTAAATTTGTGGCCTCATAAACATTATGAGATTCTGTTAAGCTGACCAGTATGTTGTTGTACTTTGTCTTTTTCTGATGAATTAAACATTACTGAGCCCCTGTACTGGTGATATGGGATGATATTTTTTATTCGTTCATGGGATGTGAGCTTGGAGGTGGTGTCCCCATGTGCCTGCTGCCCTTGTGCTTCGAGGTGGTAGAGGTCACAGGTTTGGGAGGTGCTGCCGAAGAAGCCTTGGCGAGTTGCTGCAGTGCACCTTGTAGATGGTACACACTGCAGCCACGGTGCACCGGTGGTGGAGGGAGTGAATGTTTAAGGTGGTGGATGGGCTGCCAATCAAGCTGCATTGTCTTGGATGGTCATAGAGTTATACAGCACAGAAAGAGGCCCTTCAGCCCATCCTGTCCGCACCGACCATCAAGCCCTGTCCAGTCTAATCCCATTTTCCAGCACTTGGTCCGTAGCCTTGTATGCTATGGCATTTCAAGTGCTCATCTAAATGCTTCTTGAATGTTGTGAGGGTTCCTGCCTCTACCACCCTTTCAGGCAGTGAGTTCCAGATTCCAACCACCCTCTGGGTGAAAAAGTTTTTCCTCAAATCCCCTCTAAACCTCCTGCCCCTTACCTTGAAACTATGCCCCTTGGTTATTGACCCCTCTACTAAGGGGAAAAGTTCCTTACTATCTACCCTATCTATGCCCCTCATTATTTTGTACACCTCAATCAGGTCCCCCCTCAGCCTTCTCTGCTCTAAGGAAAACAACCCCAGCCTGTCCAGTCTCTCTTTATAGCTGAAGCGCTCCAGCCCAGGTAACATCCTGGTGAATCTCCTCTGCACCCTCTCCAATGCAATCACATCCCTCCTATAGTGTGGCAACCAGAACTGCACACAGTATTCCAGCTGTGGCCTAACCAGCGTTTTGTACAGCTCCATCATAACCTCCCTGCTCTTATATTCTATGCCTCAGCTAATGAAGGCAAGTATCCCATATGCCTTTTTAACCACCTTATCTACCTGTCCTGCTGCCGTCAGGGATCTATGTACATGTACACCAAGGTTCCTCTGATCCTCTGTCCTTCCTAGGATCCTACCATTCATTGTGTATTCCCTTGCCTTGTTTGTCCTCCCAAAATGCATCACCTCACACTTTTCAGGGTTAAATTCCATTTGCCACTGTTCTGCCCATCTGACCAATCTGTCTATATCGTCCTGTAGCCTGAGGCTTCCCTCCTCGCTATTTACCACCCCACCAATTTTTGTGTCATCTGCGAACTTACTGATCATACCTCCTACATTCATATCTAAATCATGAATGTACACTAGAAACAGCAAAGGACCCAGCACCAATCCCTGCGGTACACCACTGGACACAGGCTTCCAGTCACAAAAACAACCTTCGACCATCACCCTCTGCCTCCTGCCATTAAGCCAATTTTGGATCCAATGTGCCAAATTGCCCTGGATCCCATGGGCTCTTACCTTCTTGACCAGTGTCCCATGTGGGACTTTGTCAAAAGCCTTTATCCACATTATAATGCATTTGTCATGCATCTGCCCAATCACCCAACCTGTTCAAATCATACTGGAGTTTTTGGGCATCCTCACAGCACACACGCCCACCCAGCTTTGTGTCGTCTGCCAACTTGGAGATATTACATCTAGTTCCCTCGTCTAGATCATTTAAATATATTGTGAAAAACTGGGGTCCTAGCACGGATCCCTGCGGTACCCCACTAGTCACTGCATGCCACTCTGAAAAAGACCTGTTTATTCCAACTCTTTGCTTCCTGTCTGCCAACCAGTTCTCTATCCAAGTCAGTACCTTGCCCCCAATCCCATGTGCTTCAACTTTACACACTAATCTCTTATGCAGGACCTTATCGAAAGCCTTCTGAAAGTCCAAATACACCACATCCACTGGTTCTCCCTTATCTATTCTACCAGTTACATCCTCAAAAAATTCCAGATTAGTCAAGCACAATTTACCTTTTGTAAATCCATGTTGACTTTGTCCGATCCGGTCACTGTTTTCCAAGTGCTCTGCTATTACATCTTTTATAATGGACTCTAGCATTTTCCCCACTACCGATGTCAGGCTTACCGGTCTATAATTCCCCGTTTTCTCTCTACCACCTTTTTTATATAGTGGGGTTACATTAGCTACCCTCCAATCCATGGGCACTGTTCCAGAGTCGATAGAATTTTGGAAGATGACCAGCAATGCTGATCCTTGGATCATATGCTATCCCTAATTTCCCTTGTTAGCCATGTTTAAGTCACCTCTTTTGTTTTATTTTTATGCCAAAGTGGGATGAACAAATTCTGTAGTTCATTTCTAGGGCCACTTCCTTAAATACCCTCGGATGGTTTCGAGCTGCTTGAGTGTTGTTGGAGCTGCACTCATCCAGGTAAGTGGAGAGCATTCCATCACACTCCTGCCTTGTGCCTTGTAGATGGTGGAAAGGCTTGGGGGAGTCTGGAGCTGAGACACTCGCTGCAGAATTCCCAGCCTCTGACCTGCCCTTGCTGCCACAGTATTTATGTGGGTGGTCCAGTTAAGGTTCTGGTCAATGGTGACCGCCCCCCCCCCCAGGATTGTAGAGATTAGGCCATTTAGTAGCTGGTCTCCAGTCTTTCAAATAATCAGGACCAACTGCAAACCAGTATGGTGGGCATATTGTGTTTAATCAGAGTTTAAGACGGAATATAACGTGCTGGTTATACAGCAAAAACATACGACCGTGACAAGCAGCTGGTACTGGTCCCCATTGGACAGACGGCTGGTGTGCGTGAACAGTTCTCTGGTTTACGGCCTCTCTCTCTCTCGAACCTCCGATGGTGAGTGTGGGATCACTCTCAAAAGAACGTTCGACCAGCCCAACTTCTGCTCAGCTCTCCCCTCCACCGTCCGTGTGGGCAAGCACTCGGGGGGTCACTTTTATTCACTTTTTAGGGGTGGGCCTGAGGCCAAGTTATTGACAAGAGCATTTAACCTATCGAGGTTCCTCCAAAACCTCATCACCCAATGACAGCTCAAGTTCTTTGTCTCGCTTCTTGGATGAAAGCCCTCCCCAAAAGAGGGTCTCATTGCTTCCTCCAATTTGTCTTGTTGTTTAATCTTTCTGAAGGTTATTCCTTTGGAACTTGTGTCTTATCTCTCTTGTCTCTGTCCTCCTTGACCCAGCAAGTACAAGGCCGGACCCAGTCCCTCTTAATCATGGCCCCAGCCAGAGCTGTCGCACTTTAGCCGGTCGCTATCTCACTTCCATTTAGCAAATGGCCCATTCTAAGGTGGATACCTTAGCCTCCTCAAATTCCTTTCATTCTATCTCTTTTCCTAATTAACTTTTAATTATCTTCGCAAGCAGTTCTGCTAAACAAACTTCAAATTCCATCTGTGGAGATTATAATATGGTTATTAGTAACAATGGAAGAAACATAAGTTGGGCCTTCACTGGCCAAATTAAAAATACATTAACAAAGTCCAGACCCTAACTTACAAACAACAGATATAACAGGCCATGCCATCCGATGGGCCCCCGTGTGGAATGTTTGTGCTTCACCTAATCTAACAGATTAAAAAGACTGTCTCAAATTCTAATGCAAGTCATGGAGTCAGAGTCATAACGGCACAGAAGGAGGCCATTCGGCCCATCGAGTCCGTGCCGGCTCTCTGTATACAATCCAGTCAGTCCCATTCCCCCACTCTATCCCCGTAGCCCTGCACGTTTATTTCCCTCAAGTGCCTATCCAGTCTCCCCTTGAAAACATTGAGTGTCTCCGCTTTCACCACTTCCGTCGGCAGCAAGGTCCAGGTCCTCACCAGTCGCTGCGTAAAAAGTTTTTCCTCACCTGTATCTCTTGCCCAATACCTTAAATCTGTGTCCCCTAGTCCTTCTCCCATCAACTAGTGGGAACAGCCATTCCCTGTCTAGCCTATTCAAACCCATCATAATCTTGTACACCTATCAAATCACCCCTCAACCTCCTTTGCTCTAATGAAAACAAATCCAGCTTCTTCAACCTGTCCTTGAGGATGAGTTCATTGAGTGTATTAGGGATGGGTTTCTTGAGCAGTATGTAACTGAACCGACCAGGGGGCAAGCAACCTTAGATTTGGTCCTGTGTAATGAGACAGCATTAATTAAAAATGTCCTAGCAAAGGATCCCCTTTGAATGAGTGACCATAACATGGTTGAATTCCATATTCAATTAGAGGGTGAGAAGGTTGGATCTCAAACAAGCGTGCTGAGCTTGAATAAAGGAGACTATGAAGATATGAGAGCGGAATTGATTAGAGTGGACTGGGAAAATAGATTAAAGGGTAAGACGGTACATGATCAGTGGTGTACATTTAAGGAGTTATTTTACAACTTCCAAAAAAAATATATTCCACTGAGGAAAAAAGGGTGTAAAAGAAAAGATAGCCATCCGTGGCTAAGTAAAGCAATTAAGGATAGTATCCGACTAAAAACAAGGGCATATAAGGTAGCCAAATCTAGTGGGAGGATAGAAGATTGGGAAGTCTTTAATAGACAGCAAAAAATAGCTAAAAGATTGATTAAGAAAGGGAAGATAGATTATGAAAGTAAATTAGCAAAAAATATAAAAACAGATAGCAAAAGTTCTATAGTTATATAAAAAGAAAAAGGGTGGCTAAAGTAAATGTTGGTCCCTTAGAGGATGAGACCGGGAAATTAATGGAGGGAAACATGGAGATGGCAAAAACGCTGAACAAATATTTTGTATCGGTCTTTACGGTAGAGGACACTAAGAATATCCCAACACTGGACAAACAGGGGGCTCTAGGGGGGGGGGAGCTAAATACGATTAAAATCACTAAGGAAGTGGTACTTGGTAAAATAATGGGACTCGAGGCGGATAAATCCCCTGGACCTGATGGCTTGCATGCTAGGGTCTTGAGGGAAGTGGCGGTAGGGATTGTGGATGCATTGCTAATAATTTTCCTAAACACACTGGACTCAGCAAAGGTCCCGGCAGATTGGAAAACTGCTAATGTAACACCCTTATTTAAAAAGGGTAGTAGTCAGAAGGCTGGAAACTATAGACCTGTTAGCCTAACATCTGTGGTTGGTAAAATGTTAGAGTCCATTATTAAGGAGACAGTAACGGGACATTTGGATAAACATAATTTAATAGGACAAACTCAGCATGGTTTCATGAAGGGGAAGTCATGTTTGACAAATTTGCTTGAGTTCTTTGAGGAAGTAACATACAGGGTGGATAAAGGGGAACCAGTGGACGTAGTGTATTTAGACTTCCAAAAGGCATTTGACAAGGTGCCACACAAAAGATTATTGCTCAAGATAAAAAATCACGGGATTGGGGGTAATATTCTGGCGTGGGTGGAGGATTGGCTCTCTAACAGAAAGCAGAGAGTTGGGATAAATGGTTCGTTCTCAGACTGGCAATCAGTAACTAGTGGTGTTCCGCAGGGGTCAGTGCTGGGTCCCCAAATCTTTACAATCTATATTAATGATTTGGAGGAGGGGACCGAGTGTAACATATCAAAGTTTGCAGATGATACAAAGATGGGATGGAAAGTAGTGAGTGAGGAGGACATAAAAAACCTGCAAAGGGACATAGGCAGGCTAAGTAAGTGGGCAGAGATTTGGCAGATGGAATACAATACTGGAAAGTGTGAGGTTATGCACTTTGGCAGGAAAAATCATAGAGCAAGTTATTATCTTAATGGCAAGAAACTGGAAAGTACTGTTGTACAAAGGGATCTGGGGGTCCTGGTGCACGAAACTCAAAAAGTTAGTATGCAGGTGCAGCAAGTGATCAAGAAGGCCAACGGAATGTTGGCTTTTATTGCTAGGGGGATAGAATATAAAAACAGGGAGGTATTGCTGCAGTTGTACAAGGTATTGGTGAGACCGCACCTGGGTTACTGCATACAGTTTTGGTGTCCATACTTAAGAAAAGACATACTTCCTCTCGAGTCAGTACAAAGAAGGTTCACTCGGTTAATCCCGGGGATGAGGGGGTGGTCATATGAGGAGAGGTTGAGTAGATTGGGACTCTACTCATTGGAGTTCAGAAGAATGAGAGTCGATCTTATTGAAACATATTAGATTGTGAAGGGGTTGGATCGGGTGGATGCGGTGAGGATGTTCCCAATGATGGGTGAAACTAGAACTAGGGGGCATAATCTTAGAATAAGGGGCTGCTCTTTCAAAACTGAGATGAGGAGAAACTTCTTCACTCAGAGGGTGGTAGGTTTGTGGAATTTGCTGCCCCAGAAAGCTGTGGAAGCTACATCATTAAATAAATTTAAAACAGAAATAGATAGTTTCCTAGAAGTAAAGGGAATTAAGGGTTACGGGGAGCGGGCAGGAAATTGGACATGAGTCTAGGTTCGGAATGGTCATGGCCCTGTGGGTAGTGGAGTGGGCCCAGGGGCCGTGTAGCCTGGTTCTGCTCCTACTTCCTGTGTTCTAATTCTGTGTTAGATTTCAGGAGATGGTTTTATTCCTGTTCCTGGCTGGGGTGGAGATCGCCTTTACAGAAGGTAAGTACTGTAGAAAATATAGGGACAGAGTGACCTCCTGGATGAGTTTCGATCGCCTAGATGGGTCGGCGAGGATTTTCCCAGATTGGCCATTGGGTTTTTTAGCTGGTTTTTTGCCTCTCCCGGGAGATCACATGGGTTCGGGTGGATGGAGAGTGATAGAAGATTTGAGGTTAGGATCAGATCAGCCGTGATCTTGTTGGGTGGTGGAGCAGGCTCGAGGGGCTGATTGGCCTACTCCTGCTCCTATTTCTTATGTTGTTCCTTGTAGCTAAGATCCCCCAACCCCGGAACCATTCTGGTAAATCTCCTCTGCACCCTCTCAAGGGCCTTCACATCCTTCCTAAAGTGTGGTGACCAGAACTGGACGCAATACTCCAGCTGTGGCCTAACCAGTGCTTTATAAAGGTTCAGCATAACTTCTCTACTTTTGTACTCAATACCCCTATTTATGAAGCCCAAGATCCCATATGCTTTGTGAAGTGGGGAAAGAGTTAAAGTTAAAAATTTGCTGACAGCTTGCAAAACATTATGGCCTAGAAATTCAGTATAGCCACTTTTGGGGCGGTAAAGTCGGGCGGCCGCTAAAGTTTGCGCCCGGCGCAAAGTCGCGCCCCCTTCACCGATATTCAGTCGCATCGCCCCAAGAGGTTGCTGCTGCGCTAAAACAGGCGATGCACGACTACCTTTAGGCGCTAAGCCGGCGGTGCTGAGCGATACCCCCGAGGCCGGGCGCAGCGCAGGTGTGGCGAGTTCTTGATTGACGGCAGACACTCTGGCACCGGTCATCTCTTAAAGGGGGAGGGTGGATTTGTTTGCCTGCCACGCCCTGCACACTGCAGCCCTCAACCTAGGCCTGACCACTTCAGCTTCACCTTTACAACGCCCAGGACTATGGAGAAGGCGAGGGAGAGAGTGCAACACTTCAGCGACGGTGACCTGAGGGTGCTGGTTGGCGGAGTGGAGCGCAGGCGCCATGTTTTGTTCCCAGAAGGTGGCAAGAGGCCGCTGCCCAGCGCCTACCAGAAAGCCTGGAGGGAGGTCTCAAACAGGGTGTCTTCCAACAGCGTGGTTGCCAGGACTCCTGTGCAATGCCGGAAGAAGTTCAACGACCTCACTCGGGTTGTCAGGGTGAGTACCCTTTCCAGTGTCCTCCTCATCCTTGCATGTGCACCTCACATTATGGGCAAAGGGACCTGAAAGCCCTAATGGCCAGCCTTCATCCAGCAGCTATGGGACTGGCATGAAAATCAATTGCACATTCAGCACTTTACACACTGTCCAAGCTATTCGACCATGGGAGGCATTGCAGACAAGATCAGGGCTACACACTGTACAAGCTATTCGACCATGGGAGGCAGTGCAGACAAGATCAGGGCTACACACTGTACTTAGAGGCCGTCCTTTCTCTTGCAGGCCAAGGTTGCGCACAACCGGCGCAACCGAACTGAGACCGGGGGAGGCTGCCCTGACCTCAAAGAGCTCTCCGACCTCGACCAGCGTGTGGAGCGCATTATGGGAGGCCAGCTGATTGGCCCTGTCGCCAGTGGAGATGCCGACCCTGTTCTGGGCACCAATGGTAAGGGCATCACCTTTTGGACCTCTCTCGTTCCACTTGCGCATCAGATCAGCATCCTTTGCCACTGTCCGACCAATGCGGTGAATGGCACCACTCATGCCTCCCTCGCTGCCGCCCTGTCCTCACTCTAAAGCTACTCTTGTGCCTTCCTGCTTTCAGATGGTGAATCGCCAGGTGAGGAGGCGGGCCCTCAAGCTGCCACTGTCAGCCCTTCGGAAGATGAGGAGGAGGAAGAGGAAGCCGGCCCATCAGTGCCACCCTCAGCCGCGCCAGCCCATGGTGATGTAGGGGACACGTCTTCCCTGGAGGGGAGCCGGGGGGAAGGGTCGGAGGAGAGTGAAGCTCCGGGGCCCAGCGGCCTGCAGCAACGCGGGAGGAGTGGGGAAGCTCGGCGGACTTCTCCCCAGAGTGTGAGTGCGGCCTCCAGTCCTGCGACGGTCAGCGCAGAGGAGGTGCGCCTCCTAGAGGAAATGGCCATCCAGGCTGAGCGCAGGCACACTGAGCTCATGGCTGCAGTGGCAAGGATGCCTGACTCCATAGAGTCACTGGCAAGGAGTGTGCAGGAATTCGGGGCAGCACAGGCCAGGAGTCTGCAACAATTCAGTGCAGCACAGGCCAGGAGTCTGGAACAATTCAATGCAGCACAGGCCAGGAGTCTGCAGGACATCGCGGCAGCACAGGCCAGGAGTCTGCAGGACTTCGCGGCAGCACAGTCGGCTTCTAGCCAAGTGCTCAGTCGTGCCGTCCATTCACTGGCTGGTGTCATGCGGACACAGACCAGGGCCACACGGGCACTAACTGCTGCCACCCTCGCTGGATCAGCCAGGCATCGTAAGGGCACTCGCCGTGCAGCAGCAGCCCAGCAGTCTGTTCTTCAGCTGTTTGCTGCGCCTGCTGCAGTGCTGGCCCGTGCGAGTGCCAGTGTCTCCGGCGACCAGCGAGCACCTGCGATCTGCCAGGTTGCCACCATTCCTGCAGCCGACACTGCCACTCCGCCATTGCAGCTGCCACGAGCTGCTGGACAGACTGCTGCCGCCCAGCCAGAGTTGGAGCAGTCAGCAGCCGGCCACTCCAAGGCCAGAGCTGGTGCAGGCCGACCCCCAAGGGCATCTGCCGTCTCGCCATCTGCCCCTCAGCAGCCTTCCCCCAGCCTTGCTGCAGCCACCCCCCAGCCTTGCTGCAGCCACTGGGCTCCCATTGAGGAGGAGCAGCAGGGCGGGCAGGGGCCAGGCAAGGATGCGAAAGGCATCGCCCTCGCAGGGCAAAAAGTAGAGGCATGCACAAATGCCTGGTGCTTGTTGTAAGGCCGAGACTGGTGTAGTTGTTTTTGTGTAAGGCCGAGACTGGTGTCTTTCTTTCTTTTTGTAAGGCCGAGACTGGTAGTTTTGTGTTTTTGGAGGGGGCTTCTCCACATGAGCATGTAATGTGGGAAGGGCAGAGGTTTTCAATAAATTATTGCTGTTAAATTGCAGTGTGCATGGTTTTTTGGTTAAGTCCTGGTTGCCCTGCTCGGCTGAGGGCTTGTGGAGCGGCTACATTCATCTGCTGACATTGGCACAAGCCAGTCCCTGAGAGGGGGCCTAGAATCGACGTTCAATAAGCCGGCGACGGGCGGCCCTTGCACTTTGTGCCTCCCTCCTGTGCTGGTCCTCCTCCTCCTCCTCCTCCTCCTCCTCCTCAGGTGGTCCTCCAATCTGTGGTGGCAGTGGCTGTGTCCTGCGGATAGCCAGGTTGTGCAGCATGCAGCAAACGACCACGAAATGGGAGACTCGCTCCGGCGAATACTGTAGGGCTCCACCGGAACGATCCAGACAGCGGAACCGTTGCTTCAGGATGCCGATTGTTTGTTCGATGATGTTCCTGGTCGCTTGATGGCTCTCGTTGTATCCCTCTTCAGCAGGGGTGCTGGGCGCACGGAGCGGGGTCATCAGCCAGGTACACAAAGGATAGCCTTTGTCCCCGATAAGCCATCCTCGTGGGTGAGGCTGGGCCTGGAACATGTCTGCCACAGAAGTCTGTCGCAGGATGAAGGCATCGTGGCTGCTGCCTGGAAAGCGGGCATTGACAGCTAGGATGAGCTGCCTGTGGTCACACACCAGCTGGACGTTCAGCGAATGGTAGCCCTTCCGGTTGCGGTAATCCTCGGCATTCTCCAGAGGTGCCCGCAAAGCCACATGCGTGCAGTCAATGGCGCCCTGCACCATGGGGAAGCCCGCGAATGCTGCAAAGCCCATTGCACACTGTTGCTGCTTGGCAAGGGCCATGGAGAAGGAGATGAACTGACGTCTCCTTTTGAAAAGGGCATTGGTCACCTGGCGGATGCAGCAATGCACGGCGAACTGGGAGATGTTGGCAATGTCCCCAGTAGCGGATTGGAAGGAGCCGGTGGCATAGAAGTTGAGAGCCACCGTCACCTTCACTGCCACCGACAGAGACGTCCTGCTCCTCAGCTGTGGCTGCAGATCACCGCCAAGCAGCTAGCAGATCTCTGTGACCACGTCCCTTCTGAATCGCAGCCTCTGAACACACTGCTCCTCAGACATGTTGAGATAGGAGAACTGCTGGCGGTATACCCTGGGTGGGTAAGGCCTCCTTTCCCGACGCCTGTTGCCCCCTCTCCGTCTAGCCAGGGCTGCCATTCTCTCATGGCGTCTGTGAGCCCTTTGGATGTAATTGAGAAAGCCAGCGTTGACACCCACTGCAGCCCCCATAATATGCTGGCAAACAATGAGATGTCAATGAAGGCAAACACTAGTGGAAAGCTGTGGCCTGAAGCCAGAAGTACCTGTCCGAGTGTTGGGCCAAAGCAGAAAGCTATCTACCTTGGTCTCTCTCCAAAGATCCGTTTCTCAAGAGGGAGTGCTGCGAAATGGCAGACCTTTATAGTGCAGGAGGAGTGCCCTTTAATTTGCGCCCCCCGCGCCCCGCATCGGCTGAGCACCGTTCCACTCTAACAGTCGCTAGGGGCGCCAGGCGCACAATGGGGCGTTGCCACTGAAGTTCCGGTTGGGGGTGCACAAAGGGCGTTGCACGAGGAAATGACGTCATGATCTGCGCGCGCAGCTGAGCGCGCGCAAAGACTTTGCGCCGCCGCTAAATCTCTAGTGAAGTTGGGGCGAGGCGCAGTTCATGCTGCGCCCAGGCACTACCCGCCTAGCGCCCGACATCTACTCCTCCTAAGGCGCTAATGGCTGGCGCAACCAACTGAATTTCTAGGCCTATGTGTGTGCAGAAACTCATGGCGGCTTATCAAAACAGAAAACATCTTGACGAGGTTTTGTAATGTGATGGAAACTGACCTTGGAACCAGCAGCTATACCCAGAGTTAATGAAATCATCCAAAAGCTGCATTGCATCATCCGTAAGTCAATTGGCTGGTTTGAATCATGCAGCTTATAATCCAATTATGTAACGGCAGAAGTCCAATAAGATTGTAACAAGTCACAAGGTCGCCACAAGGTACTTGAAAGTATAAAAATGCTGGAAACATAGAAACATAGAAGATAGAAGCAGGAGTAGGCCATTCGGCCCCTCGAGCCTGCACCTCCATTCAATGAGATCATGGCTGATCATCCAATTTCAGTACCCTGTTCCTGCCTTCTCCCCATATTCCTTGATCCCTTTAGCCTTAAGAAATATATCTAACTCCTTCTTGAATATATTTAATGAATTGGCCTCAACTGCCTTCTGTGGTAGAGAATTCCACAGGTTCACCACTCTCTGGGTGAAGAAATTCCTCCTCATCTCTGTCCTAAATGGCTTACCCCTTATCCTTAGACTGTGACCCCTGGTTCTGGACTCCACGGCCATCGGGAACATTCTTCCTGCATCTAGTCTGTCCAGTCCTGTTAGAAATTTATAAGTTTCAATGAGATCCCCTCTCATTCTTCTAAACTCCAGCGAGTATAAGCCCAATCGACCCAATCTCTCCTCATACGTCATTCCTGCCTCCCTCCATGGCAAGAACATCCTTCCTCAGATAAGGCGACCAAAACTGCACACAATACTCAAGGTGCGGTCTCACCAAGGCCCTGTACAACTGCAGCAAGACATCCTTGTTCCTGTACTCGAACCCTCTCGCTACGAAGGCCAACATACCATTTGCCTTCTTAACCGCCTGCTGCACCTGCATGCTTACCTTCAGCGACTGGTGCACAAGGACACCCAGGTCTCGTTGCACTTCCCCTTCTCCCAATCTATTGCCATTCAGATAATAATCTGCCTTCCTGTTTGTGCCAACAAAGTGGATAACCTCGCATTTATCTGCCCTGGGAGTGTTTGATGGGACAGTTTAGAGGGAGCTTTACTCTGTATCTAGCCCGTGCTGTACCTGCCCTGGGAGTGTTTGATGGGACAGTGTGGAGGGAGCTTTACTCTGTATCTAACCCGTGCTGTACCTGCCCTGGGAGTGTTTGATGGGACAGTTTAGAGGGAGCTTTACTCTGTATCTAACCCGTGCTGTACCTGCCCTGGGAGTGTTTGATGGGACAGTGTGGAGGGAGCTTTACTCTGTATCTAACCCGTGCTGTACCTGCCCTGGGAGTGTTTGATGGGACAGTGCAGAGGGAGCTTTACTCTGTATCTAACCCGTGCTGTACCTGCCCTGGGAGTGTTTGATGGGACAGTGTAGAGGGAGCTTTACTCTGTATCTAACCCGTGCTGTACCTGCCCTGGGAGTGTTTGATGGGACAGTGTAGAGGGAGCTTTACTCTGTATCAAACCTGTGCTGTACCTGCCCTGGGAGTGTTTGATGGGACAGTGTAGAGGGAGCTTTACTCTGTATCTAACCCGTGCTGTACCTGCCCTGGGAGTGTTTGATGGGACAGTGTAGAGGGAGCTTTACTCTGTATCTAACCTGTGCTGTACCTGCCCTGGGAGTGTTTGATGGGACAGTGTAGAGGGAGCATTACTATGTATCTAACCCATGCTGTACCTGCCCTGGGAGTGTTTGATGGGACAGTGTAGAGGGAGATTCACTCTGTATCTAACCCGTGCTGTACCTGCCCTGGGAGTGCTTGATGGGACAGTGTAGAGGGAGCTTTACTCTGTATCTAACCCGTGCTGTACCTGCCCTGGGAGTGTTTGATGGGACAGTGTAGAGGGAGATTCACTCTGTATCTGACCCATGCTGTACCTGCCCTGGGAATGTTTGATTGGACAGTGTAGAGGGAGCTTTACTCTGTATCTAACCCGTGCTGTACCTGCCCTGGGAGTGTTTGATGGGACAGTGTAGAGGGAGCTTGAAGGGGTTAAAATGAACCCTCTCAGAATTCAGACAGCCGCAGTGACCACTAATTAAGTGATGCCAGCAAAATTTAAATCAGAACAAAGGAGTGGGGTCATGTGAAAGTGAACAAAAGCTAAAAGAAACCAGGTGGCGATAAAAAGTTTCACAATTATCTGAATGACTTAGACAGAGTAGCGCAAGCAAGTTACATAACTACTTTCTTATGTGAAAAAGGCGAAACTAAACAATGGACAGCATGTAGGAAAGCTTCGCAAAGCAAAGATAAGACGCAGCCGTGGGACGACAGAATATGTGTGTTTTGAGAAACTTTGATAAGAAATTTGCTGCTTTAGCTAAAAATTGTAGACACAGCAGAATATAGGGGTCATGGGAATTTGACCTGTGATCAAAGGCATAGTAAGCTGTAACTAACCTTTACTAATACTGAAAAGAATAAATAAGCCATATGTGATCAGGTGATTATTGTAATACAATGTGATTGGATGAAAATAGAATAAAAAGCTGTACCAACCAAGTTAATAAACTGTGTACTTTTACTTTAAGACAGACTCTAGTGAATGTATTTTTCACCACAAATTGGCGTAGTCGGCAGGATGCTATGGAACTGAAAGATTGCCCGTACCAGTGAACCCGGACGAGAAGTCAAATTCTGACCGTCCAGAAATTGAGTCATTTGGGAAGGCGGAGGGACAGTGCCGTAGCATCACGAATCAAGTGAAAGTCTGTAAGAGGTGAGAGAACACAGTTGTGTGAGTGTGGATCGCATGAACTAAGGGAACACTGTGTAGCGATAGAGGTCGCGAAGGAATGAGTGATTGACGGATCAACAAGGACATCGACCCTAGCCTGAGCCGGAATTAAGAGGGCGATTGGGCCCCACGTGATGGCCAGGATCAAGTAGGCTGAGAGACTCCAAAGTACCCTGGGATCGTGAAGTCAATGAATGTATGTGTGCTTAATTGTGATTAATTAACTGCTTAAAAAGTCTTTTATGACCACTGGGGGTGTTACTGGAGGTAAGACGGAGGGGAGAAATCCCAGGTCACAGACGTACCACGAATAAAGACAGGATCACGGCAAACCCACACAGAGAAATGCAGCAGAGTAGGTAAGACTGACGTAGGATTGGCTATGGCGTCGGGGAAAGAGATGGAATGGGGAACCCCTGGGTCCCTTACCAGGCTCTATGCAGATGACCGGAAGGGTTTGATAGACAAGATGAAAAAGGATGGATGGGATCCGCCTAAGGTACCAGTGTACCAACGAGAATGGTGGGAGACACAAAAGGGAAGTAAGACAAAGAAAGCGGAGTTATATTGGTACACCAATTAGTAACGGTCATTCACAAGACCGAGGAAATTAAAATGAAAATGGAGAGAAAGGATAAGGAGATTGGCGATCTACAGGAGCAAGTAACAAAATTAGAGAAAAAATTGGCAAAGCTAAAGGATAAACAAGGGTCCTTAGAGGGGGTCGCGACATTCCCATTGCCATCATTAAGTTTTAAGAATGTGCGAATAAGATTGTGCCCCAAGAATTGAAAAAAAAACCTTTGAAATAATTTAAGTTAAGCTGGTGTGTAAAAACCGAGAAGAGCAACAAAAAGTTTGTTTAACAAAAGATTAAGTTTCAGTCTAAGATTTAACCTTGGAGTTGCGGTTGCTGTGGTGAAATCTTCTAAAGCAGCTTGATTTGATAAGAAAATATGACGTAATTTACTGTTTTCTGCAAGAATGTGCCAGTTTGTTTTGTTTGTTCATAGTTTTAAAAAAGATAAGCTTCTGCCTTAAAGTTATAGTTGCCAATGTGCTTGGAAGAAAATTAACTTGAATGTTTACAAGATCTGGATTAAATTGGAGTTATGAGGTTAATTAACCTATTAAAACCAAACTTTCATTGTGGCCACGGTGAAATTTTGGTTGGTGTAAATTTGTGTAGACCGCATTGAATAAGATAACTCCGCTCTGCAAGAACATCCAATAGTTGCAGAGTTCCTTACAAAAACTTACTTAGCTTGTGAACTTTGCTCAATCCCATCTTTTTTCACTGTCCATATTACCTCAGTGTTCGTGTTTAGTTAAAGTGTGAAAACACAACTGTCTTTCGATCAGGAAAGTTCTTTTTTTTTGATTTACATGAATTGACGCAGTTGCGTGCATTTGATAATGTTTTGCTCCACCTTAAAAACCTGCAAAGGAGTTAACCCTTCCACTGACAGCTGTTTAAGTTCACCAAGCAACAACTTTAGTATGAAATCTAAAGATATTGGACATTATTAAATTTAAGTTTCTTAATTTTAAGTTATTATTTCACCACAGTGGCAGAGGGAAAATTAAGATTTGATAAATTAACCCCTTGGGCTCTAAGCAGAGTCACAATGGATTCCCTTCTTTCTTTTGTTATATGGAAGTTACCTTGTAAACTAATTGCAGCACTTCTGTCTCTAATGTTAAAAACACTGTGTAAGCTACCTAGCCTGAGAATCACTTGTTTCTGAAATTGGAAATGAAGATAAATTGATAGAGATGAAATTGAACATTGACAAAACCTGCCAGTCAGTTCAACTGTACTGCTATTTGGATTTTGGGATAATTTTGAAATGACAAAATGGACTCAGGCACTATATATTTGGTTACTTTTGGGAAAATAAAAGATCCTCTAAAAATAATGATAATAAAATGTGTTAATAACTTGGATCAAGTGAGAACGTTTGATCTATGTTTTCTATCTTAAATATTGTACTGGACAGTAAAGTTTTTCCAGGACTCATGAATGAGATATGAATGGTAATTAAAGGAAAGTGATTGAGAGTGTAAGATTGAAACAGGAGAATTACACTACTGAATGGGAATTTTCAAAATTTTCTAGTGAAAGTCAGGAAAATGTAGTTAAGAATAGTAAATTGATAGCTTTCTCTTGGAGACATTTGTGTCCCTGCCTTTAATGAACTTTTAAGAAAACTGAATTTGATAGTCTGGCCACTACCCAAGACATCGGGACCATGCAGAGGAAGATGAGCAAAGATCTCCAGGCGACAACAATCTTTCAATAAGATAGCTGAAAGCCCGAGAAAGGCTTGTATCGGATGGCATGTGTGGCACGATATTGAGATACTGATATGAGTGTGCAAATGTGATTCAATACGTATGAGGTAATTACCATCCAGGAATGTATGGTGAGTTTGCACTGAAGAATGGGTCTCAGACATGCTCAGTTACTTGACAACAGCAAGACATGAAATGGTTAATGTGGCTCAGGAGAGCGAGACAACTTTTAAAGCATACTCCATCGAGAAACTATCTAATTAATGAAACAATCAGAATAGAGTTAAACACACGGGTACCTGTTAGAGGGATTGAAGTTGAAGTGGAGAGTTGCATGGAATCTGGATTGGTACAATCGAGGGCCAAGGAGAAATCATGATTAGTAATAATTATCCACAAGATGGATACGAGCAAAAGAGAGATCTGGAGAATCTTTTAAATCCATGATTTGTTGATTAGATGTTAAACTGTAATGTATTTGATATGATTGTGAGACTGAATTTAACTGTGACTAATAATTGTGTTTTGTAGGTAACAGAGCGTGGGAAAAACCAGTACGAATCCAGTATGAGGTGATTTTAGTGGTGCCTCCTGTGTCACTACTACTGCAATTACCATGCTTTACGGGTCTAACAGGACCTGTCCCATCAACCAACACGTTTTTAAGTATGAGCTACACAATTATGTGGCACAATTCGGATACTCGGATATGACATTCCCCTGTTGTTTGTGGGTTTCAGTGAGCTCATGATGCGACTGAACTCCTCCCTAAAGCATTTTTATGTTTTGGAGCAAGACAACTGGAGAATAGATATTGAAATTGACAGCATAGGGGACGACTCACATTGATGGGATATTGGGCTTAATACATCAGCACACCCTTAGGTTCGTATTATTTCACATGCTCTGGTAATTATCCAACTTGTAATGATAGTGTATTTGATATATGTAACGTGTGTAGTAAGACTTTGATACATAAGCCAATTGGGTACTCATGCCCATGACTGACAAGCACTAACAAATTAATTGAGCACACCAAAAGAGAAGATCCGAAGCAATGTAAAGGAGACCCCAGGCGGTGTAACATCAGGAAAGATAGAAGAAACAGAGGATATCCCAGGCGGGGCAGAATTGGAACACCGGAACAGTGAATTGAATTTGAGTAAGGGGTCAGAGGTCGCTCCTTCTCCTCAAAGGAATGGACTGTAAGGAAGGGAGAAATCTTCAAGACTCCCTACTAACTAACGCCCAAGTTGAGAGAGCAATAAGAGCTGGCTAGATTAGTCAAGAGCCGATTGTGAGAAGTCAATAAAGAAATAGCTATTAGATTCAAAGATGGGTTTTAATTCTTAGACCAGGGACTGACAACAGGCAAGCGGAAAAAGATAGCATAAATGCCAGCAAGGTCGAATATCAAGACAAATAGAAATGATAAGGACTTATAATTGTCATTATAGTTGTAGTATTATTTTGTGTTATAATGACGGTTCTGAAAGCATGCTGTAGGGCAGCTGCGTCCCGAATAGTGCCTGTTGCTATAGTTGATATAATCGATATTGAGCCAGAAACCGAACAGTTATTGCGGGATAATGAACTGATAGAGATAGGAACATACATGTAAAGTTCTTTGTTCATTTTCACAGACTACCACGCCTAGCACAAGATAGACAGAGGGGAAAGACGAACTTAGGTACAAAGTTTAAGCCATCAGTATAGGAGTAATCCCGGGGATGATAAAAGTGGAAGAGAAGTTGGTATCCCTAGCCAAAGTTTAAATTTGGTGCGGGACCAACAGGAGGGACTGAAGGGGTTAAAAGCAAATCCTCTGTGTTTAAAGTCAGAACAAAGGAGTGGGGTCATGTGAAAGTGACTAAAAGAAACCAGGTTGAGATAAGAAATAACACAATAAAAATTGACTTACGTAAAAAGGCAAAACTAAACAAAGAACAATGTGAGAAGCTTCGAAAAACCAAGATAAGACGCAGTTGTGGGACCAGACAGAATATGTGCGTTTTGCGTAAACGATAAGGAATATGCTGCTTTAGCTAAAAATTGTAGACACAGCAGAATATAGGGGTCATGGGAATTTGACCTGTGACCAAAGGCATAGTAAGATGTAACTAACCTTTACTAATACTGAAAAGAATCCATTTGTGATCAGGTGATTATTGTAATACAATGTGATCAGGTGATTATTGTAATACAATGTGATTGGATGAAAATAGAATAAAAAGCTGTACCAACCAAGAGAGAACGAGAAGGTGCTCGCACAGACCGCGGGGTCTGAGACTATTCTCCCAGAGCTCTGATAATAAACTGCATCTTTTTACTTTTACACGGTTTAGATGTGAATTTATTTTCACCACAACAGTTGGAATTATTACGAAGCATACTAATGAGGCTGCGAGCTACCCCAAGACGAACGACCGGACTGACCTTTCATGAACTAATGACAGGACGAGCTATGAGACTACCAGAGGATTTGGCTGGAGGGGTGGGAGAACCAGGACCAGTACAAGATAGATTAAGGCGATACTTAGTACAACTAAATCAGGAGGTACAAGCACTAAATAAAAAAGTAAGGAACCAACAACAGATTAAAGATCTAGAAAGGCAGAATGCTGGACTTAAACCAGACGACTTGCCCAGAATAGGTCAACAAGTAATGACGCAAGTTATCGGAAGAAAGGGAATGGGGCCATGTACTGTATTAATGACAAGTGATACGTGTGATTGTCTACAAGAACTGATGGGTATGCGATGGAAGCAATGGACACAGGTGAAACCATTTAACACTAAAGACCCCCATTCTACCCTCTCCTCTAGGGGAAAGAGCTCGGAAGACGACCATCTCCTCCGCTTGCACGGGAAGGTGCCAGGCCTGTTCCTGTGATGACGTCTTAATCGGGCCCCAGCCTCAGCGCCGGGGAGGAAGGTCCCGCCCCCTAGCCGCGCCGCCATTGGTTGGAGGACCAGGCCGCCCAGTTCAGTCCTCCCAGCTCCGCCCTCTTCCTATTGGTCAGCGCTCCCGTCAGTCAGAATCACGTGGCTCACTCCGCCACCCCGCGAAGCTCAATCCGCTGCATTCGGCGTCCGCGGAGGTCCCGCCCACCCGACTCTCAGGTTGGTTTCTCGTATTTTACTTCATAATCTCGCTCTACGCTCCACCCCTCACCTCGATTTAAATCGCTTCTTAAACACTTGACTTTACCCCGGCCGCTGATTCCGCCTCTTCCCTGGGCCCGGCCTTTTGTCTGCTCCCCGGAGGCCCCGCGCAGGCGCACTGACAGTCTCGTTTTGTGGTGGGGCCGAATGAGCATGCGCGGCCCCGCCTCTCCACATTTAAAGGGACAGCCACCACCTCCACATTTAAAGGGACGCCCACCCCCTCCACATTTAAAGGGACACCCATCCCTCCACATTTAAAGGGACACCCATCCCCTCCACGTTTAAAGGGACACCCATCCCCTCCACATTTAAAGGGACACCCACCCCCTCCACTTTTAATGGGACAACCACCCCCTCCACATTTAAAGGGACACTCACCCCCTCCACATTTAAAGGGTCACCCGCCCCCTCCACATTTATAGGGACACCCGCCCCCTCCACATTTAAAGGGACACCCACCCCCTCCATATTTAAAGGGACTCCCTCCCCCCTCTCATGTGTTCTTCTGATTAAAGGGACTGTGACAATTCCCCCAGCCACTGCACTTTAGCAAGGATGTGAAAGACCTTGAGAGTCAGCCAGTGGCTCAGTTGGGAGCACCCTCGTCTCTCAGTCAGAAATTTGTGGGTTCAAAGTCCCCACTCCAGGGACTCGAGCACATAAACCTAGGCTGACGCTCCGGGGCAGTGCCGAAGGAGCGCCGCACTGTCGGAGGGGCGGTGCCCTGTCGGAGGGGCAGTACTGAGGGAGCACCGCACTGTGGGAGGGTCAGTACTGAGGGAGCGCCGCACTTTCAGAGGGGCAGTACTGAGGGAGTGCTGCACTGTCGGAGGGGCAGTACTGAGGGAGCGCTGCACTGTCGGAGGGGCAGTACTGAGGGAGTGCTGCACTGTCGGAGGGGCAGTACTGAGGGAGCGCCGCACTGTCGGAGGAGCAGTATTGAGGGAACGCCACACTGTCAGAGGGGCAGCACTGAGGGAGCACCGCACTGTCAGATGGCCATCTTTCGGAAGAGACGTTCATGTGGACATAAAAGATCCCATTATTTCGAAGAAGGGCAGGAGAGTTATCCCCGGTGTCCTGGCCATTATTTATCATGCAAATTGGCTGCAGTGTTTCCCACATTACAACAGCGACTACACTTCAAAAAGTACTTCATTGGCTGTAAAACCGTTGGTCGTGAAAGGCGCTGTATAAAGGCCCATCTTTCTTTATTTTCTCTCCTGTATTTACATTAATTACTTATATAAACCTGTTTTACTGTCTCTTGCAAGGGGAGGAATTGCAGACGGGCAGCTTAACGCAAACATCACATGAAGATCTGACAGAGTCACTCGATTCATCAGGACTTGAATATCATCGACATATGGAAGTGGAAAGCAGCAATCAGAATGCGGGCAAACTGCACACGTGTCTTGTGTGTGGATGTGGATTCAACCGAAGGTGCAGCCTGGGGAGGCACAAGTGTAACCAAAGCGAGGAGAGTCCATGCAAATATTGGGAATGCGGGATAGGATTCAGTTGCCTCTCCGAGCTGGAGACTTTCCGTGAAATGGCCGTTCACCTGCTCCGTGTGCGGGAAGGGATTCACTGATTCAGCCTCCCTGCGGACACACCAGCGAGTTCACACCGGGGAGAGGCCGTTCACCTGCTCCGTGTGTGGGAAGGGATTCACTCAACAATCCGCCCTGCTGAGGCATCGGCGAGTTCACACCGGGGAGAAGCCGTTCGCCTGCTCTCACTGTGAGAAGAGGTTTAACCAGTCTTGCCACCTGTTGCTACACGAGCGTGTTCACACCGATGAGAGACCTTTTCAGTGCTCCGACTGCGAGAAGGGCTTCAGAAGATCCAGCAACCTGATACAGCACCAGCAAGTTCACACCGGGGAGAGGCCATTCACCTGCTCCGTGTGCGAGAAGGGATTCAGCCATTCTACCTCTCTGCGGGTGCACCAGCGAGCTCTCACTGACTAGAGACCCTGTAAGTGCCCTGACTGTGAGAAGAGCTTTAAAAGCGCCGAGGATGTGTCGAGGCATCAACGCATTCACACCGGGGAGAGGCCGTTCAGCTGCTCTCACTGCGGAAAGAGGTTTGCTAAGTCATCGAACCTGCTGAGACACCAGCGACATCACACCGGGGAGAGGCCGTTCACCTGCTCCGTGTGCGGGAAGGGATTTGTCCAGTCCCACACTCTGCTGGTACACGAACGTGGGCACACTGACGAGAGGCCATTCTCCTGCTCCGAGTGCGGGAAAGGATTAGCTCGTCCCTACTCTCTGCGGGAACACCAGCTGGTTCACACTGACGAGAGGCCGTTCTCCTGCTCCAAGTGCGGGAAAGGATACACTCATCCCTCCTCTCTGCGGCTCCACCAGCGAGTTCACACTGACGAGAGGTCGTTCACCTGCTCTGAGTGCGGGAAAGGATTCACTCGTCCCTGCTTTCTGCAGGAACACCAGCTGGTTCACACTGATGAGAGGCCGTTTAAATGTTCCGACTGCGACAAGAGTTTCAAATGCTCCAAGGACCTGAAGAAGCATCGACACATCCACACCGGGGAGAGCCCTTTCAGCTGCTCTCATTGCGGGAAGAGGTTTATGCACTCATCCGGTCTTCGGAAACACCTGTTCGCCCACAGCGGGAAGAGGCCGTTCCCCTGCTCAGTGTGTGAAAAGGGATTCACCAGTCCATCTTACCTGCTGAGACACCAGCGAGTTCACACCTGAGCACACTGGTCCCATTCTGCTGTTAATCACATGAAGGACTGTTCTGTGTTAATAATAGCAATTACGGGGTTGGGGGGGCAGGGGGGGGGTGCGGTTTGAAGATGCTGATAATAACCCCATTAACTAGGCTGGAGTTTAAGAGGGGTCAGCCTCGGCTCAGTGGGTGACACTCTCACCTCTAGAGTCAGAAGGTCATGGGTTTGAGTCCTACTCTGGAGACTTGAGCACGTAATCTAGGCTGACACTCCAGGGCAGTACTGAGGGAGAGCTGCTCTGTCAGAGGTGCCATACTATTTGCCTTCTTAACCGCCTGCTGCACCTGCATGCTTACCTTCAGCAACTGGTGCACAAGGACACCCAGGTCTCATTGCACTTCCCCATCTCCCAATCTATTGCCGTTCAGATAATAATGTCGTCCTGTTTTTGCCACCAAAGTGGATAACCTCGCATTTACCCACATTATACTGCATCTGCCATGCATCTGCCCAACCACCCAACCTGTCCAAATCATACTAGAGTTTCTCTGCATCCTCCTCACAGCACAGCTGCCCACCCAGCTTTGTGTCATCTGAAAACTTGGAGATATTACATCTAGTTCCCTCGTCTAGATCATTAGTATATATTGTGAATAGCTGGGGTCCTAGCACTGATCCTTGTGGTACCCCACTAGTCACTGCCTGCCACTCGGAAAAAGACCCGTTTATTCCAACTCTTTGCTTCCTGTCTGCCAGCCAGTTCTCTATCAGAGACAGTACCTTGCCCCCATGTGCCTTAACTTTACACGCTAATCTCTTATGCGGGACCTTATCGAAAGCCTTCTGAAAGTCCAAATACACCACATCCACTGGTTCTCCCTTATCTATTCTACCAGTTACATCCTCAAAAAATTCCAGTAGATTAGTCAAGCATGATTTACCTTTTGTAAATCCATGTTGACTTTGTCCAATCCTGTCACTGTTTTCCAAGTGCACTGCTATTACATCTTTTATAATGGACTCTAGCATTTTCCCCACTACCGATGTCAGGCTTACCGGTCTATAATTCTTCATTTTCTCTCTACCACCTTTTTTAAATAGTGGGGTAACATTAGCTACCCTCCAATCCATGGGAACTGTTCCAGAATCTATAGAATTTTGGAAGATGACCAGCAATGCATCTACTATTTCTAGGGCCACTTCCTTAAGTACCCTAGGATGTAGATTATCAGGCCCTGGGGATTTATCGGCCTTCAATGCCGTCAATTTCCCCAACACCATTTCCCTACAAATACTGATTTCATTCCTCCCTCTCATTAGACCCTATGTTCTCCGACACCTCTGGGAGGTTATTTGTGTTGTCCTTTTTAAGACAGAACCAAAGTATGTATTTAATTGTTCTGCCATTTCTTTGTTCCCCATATTAAAGTCCCCTGATTCTGACTGCAAGGGACCTACGCTTTACTTCACCAACCTTTTTCTCTTCGCATATCTATAGAAGCTTTTACAGTCAGTTTTTATGTTCCCTGCAAGCTTACTCTCCTAATTATTTTCCTCCTTAATTAATCCCTTTGTCCTCCTTTGCTGAATCCTAAACTGCTCCCAATCCTCAGGTTTGCTGCTTTTTCTGGCTTAATTATATGTCCTCTCCTTGGATCTTATGCTATCCCTAATTTCCCTTGTTAGCCACGGTTGAGTCACCTTTTTTGTTTTATTTTTATCCCAAACAGGGATGAACAAATTCTGTAGATCATCCATGCGATCTTTAAATGTTTGCCATTGCCTATCCACCATCAACCCTTTAAGTAACGTTCCACAATCCATCCTAGCCAACTCATGCCTCATACCATCATAGTTTCCTTTATTTAAATTCAGGACCCTAGTCTCTGAGTCAACTACTTCACTCTCCATTTTAATGAAGAATTCTATCATATTATGATCGCTCCTCCCCAAGGGGCCTCGCACAACAAGATTGCTAATTAATCCTTTCTCATTACATAATACCCAATCTAAGATGGCCTGATCTCTAGTTGGTTCCTCGACATATTGGTCCAGGAAACCATCCCATATACACTCTAGGAATTCCTCCTCCACAGCATTGTTACTAATTTGGTTAGCCCAATCTATATGTAGATTAAAGTCACCCATGATAACTGCTGTGCCCTTATTGCACGCATCTCCAATTTCCCGTTTAATACCATCCCCAACCTCAGCATTACTGTTTGGGGGTCTGTATACAACTCCCACTAACGTTTTCTGCCCCTTGGTATTTCTCAGCTCTGCCCATACAGATTCCACATCATCAGAGCTAATATCCTTCCTTACTATTGTGTTAATCTCCTCTTTAACCAGCAATGCTACCCTACCTCCTTTTCCTTTTTTCCTGACCTTCCTGAATATTGAATACCCCTGGATGTTGAATTCCCAGACTTGGTCATCCTGGAGCCATGTCTCCATAATCCCAATGATATCATATCCATTTACATCTATTTGCGCAGCTAATTCATCCACCTTATTATGAATGCTCCTCGCATTAAGACACAAAGCCTTCAGGGTTGATTTTTTAACACTCTTAGTCCTTTTAGAATTATTATTTACTGTGGCCCTGTTTGATTTACACCCTTGATTTCTCTGACTTCCACTTTTGCTTTTCTCCTTCCTGTCTTTTGCTTCTATCCTTGCTTCCCTTTCCTCTGTCTCCCTGCACAGGTTCCCAACCACTTACCTCTTTCACCAAGCATGTGGTCACCTGTCCTAATATCTCTTTTATGAGTCAGTGTTAAATTTGGTCTGATGGTGCTCCTGTGAACTGATTGGGACGTTTTTACTATGTTACTTTGGGTTACATAGGACATACGGCACAGAAACAGGCCATTCGGCCCAACCAGTCCAAGCTCCACTCGAGCCTCCTCCCGTCATTCCTCATCTAAATCTATCAGCATAACCCTCTATTCCATTCTCCCTCATATGCTTGTCCAGCCTCCCCGTAAATTCAATAGCAAAATACTGTGGATGCTGGAAATCTGAAATAACAACAGAAAATGCTGGAAATACTCAGCAGGCCAGGCAGCATCCGTGGAGAGAGAAACAGAGTTAATGTTTCAGATCTGGGACCCTTCATCAGAACTGATCAAGGGTCCCAGACCTGAAACGTTAACTCTGTTTCTCTCTCCACGGATGCTGCCTGGCCTGCTGAGTATTTCCAGCATTTTCTGTTGTAATCCCCTTAAATTCATCAGTGCTATTCACTTCAACCACTCCCTGTGGTAGTGAGTTCCACATTCTCACCACTCTTTGGGTAAAGAAGTTCCTTCTGAATTCCCTATTGGATTTCTTGGTGACTATCTTATATCGATGGCCTCTAGTTATACTCTTCCCCACAAGTGGGAACATTCTCTCGTTGTCCACCTCTATTAGGTCACCCCACAGCCTTCTATTTTCAACAGGAAAGAGACCCAGCCTGTTCATCCTTTCCTGATATGTATACCCTCGTATTTCTGGTATCATCCTTGTAAATTTTCTCTGCACCCTCTCCAGTGCCTCTATACCCTTTTTATAATATGGCGACCAGAACTGTACGCTGTACTCTTAAGTGTGGTCTAACCAAGGTTCGATACAGTTTTAGCATAACCTCACCACTTTTCAATTCTATCCCTCGAGAAATAAACCCTAGTGTTTGGTTTGCTTTTTTTATGGCCTTGCTAACCTGTGTTGCAACTTTTAGTAATTTGTGTATTTGTACTCCGAGATCCCTTTGTTCCTCTACCCCACCTCGACTCACACCCTCCAAGTGATAAGTCACCTCCCCATTCTTCCTACCAAAATGTAATACCTCACATTTATCTGTGTTGAACTTCATTTGCCAATTATATACCCATTCTGCAAGTTTATTAATGTCCTCCTGTAATTTGTAGCAGTCCTCATCAGTGTTGACTATTCCCCAAAGTTGGTGTCATCCGCAAATTTAGAAATGGTGTTTTTGATTCCAAAGTCTAAATCATTAATATAAGTTGTGAACAACAGTGGACCCAGCACTGATCCTTGTGGAGCACCACCACCCACCTTCTGCCACTGTCAACAGCAACCTTTTACCATTGATCTGTGAAATAAAGTGTATCAATCAGACGTCTCAATGTTTCCTGTTCCACGAGTTTGTTTCAGGGGTCTGGCTCAGCGACTATCCTGTAATCACACCAACAAGTCCCACTGGGCTGAACAATGGAGGAGAGGCGTTGGAGGAGGATGGTGTGATCAACCGTGGTGAAGCTCGCAGACAGGTCGAGAAGGATGAAGAGAGATAGTCCACCGGTTACAGCCGCGGAGGATGTAATTCGTGACTTTTGCTCAGGGCCATTTCATAGAATCATAGAAAGTTACAGCACAGAAGGAGGCCATTTCGGCCCATCGTGTCCGCGCCGGCCAACAAAGAGCTATCCAGCCTATTCCCACTTCCCAGCTCTTGGTCCGTAGCCCTGCAGGTTACAGCATCCCAAGGGCACATCCAAGTACTTTTTAAATGTGGTTAGGGTTCCTGCCTCTCCCACCCTTTCAGGCAGTGAGTTCCAGACCCCCACAACCCTCTGGGTGAAGACATTTCCCCTCAAATCCCCTCTAAACCTTCCCCCAATTACTTTAAATCTGTGCCCCCTGGTTTTTGACCCCTCTGCTAAGGGAAATAGGTCCTTTCTATCCACTTTATCTAGGCCCCTCATAAATTTATACATCTCAATAAGGTCTCCCCTCAGCCTCCTCTGTTCCAAGGAAAACAAACCCAGCCTATCCAGTCTTTCCTCAGAGCTAAGATTCTCTACTCCCGGCAACATCCTTGTAAATCTCCTCTGTACCCTCTCTAGTGCAATCACATCCTTCCTGTAATGTGGTGACCAGAACTGCACGCTGTTCTCTAGCTGAGGCCTAACTAGTGTTTTATACAGTTGAAGCATAACCTCCTGCTCTTGTATTCTATGCCACAGCTAATAAAGGCAAGCATTCCGTAAGCCTTCTTAACCACCTTATGTGCCTGGCCTGCTACCCTCAGAGATCTGTGGACATGCACTCCAAGGACCCTTTGCTTTTTGTGGTATAAATCAATGACTTGGACTTGAATGTAGGAAGTATGATTAACCTGATTGCATTATTTGAGGAGGTAAGAAGGAGGGTCGATGAGGGTAGTGTGTTTGATGTAGTCTATATGGATTTTAGCAAGGCTTTTGATAAGCTCCTACATGGCAGACTGGTGACGACAGTAAAAGCCCATGGGACCCAAGGCAAAGTGACAAGTTGGATCCAAATCTGGCTCAAAGGCAAGAAACAAAAGGTAATTAAAATTTTTAAATTTTTATTCATTGATGGGATGTGGGTGTCGCTGGCTGGGTAGGCCTGCATTTAGTGCCCATCCCTAATTGCCCTTGAGAAGGTGGTGGTGAGCCGCCTTCTTGAACCGCTGCAGTCCATATGGTGTAGGTACACCCACAATGCTGTTAGGAAGGGAGTTCCAGGATTTTGGCCCAGCGACAGTGAAGGAACGGCGATACAGGTCCAAGTCAGGATGGTGTGTGGCTTGGAGGGGAACTTGTAGGTGGTGATGTTCCCATGTGTCTGCTGCCCTTGTCCTTCTAAGTGGTAGAGGTCGCGGGTTTGGAAGGTGCTGTTGAAGGAGCTTTGGCGAGTTGCTGCAGTGCATCTTGTAGATGGTACACACTGCAGCCACAGTGCGCCGGTGGTGGAGGGAGTGAATGTTGAAGGTGGATGGAGTGCCAATCAAGCGGGCTGCTTTATCCTGAATGGTGTCGAGCTTCTTGAGTGTTGTTGGAGCTGCACTCATCCAGGCAAGTGGAGAGTATTCCATCACACTCCCGACTTGTGCCTTGTAGATGGTGGAAAGGCTTTGGGGAGTCAGGAGGTGAGACACTCGCCGCAGAATTCCCAGCCTCTGGCCTGCTCTTGTAGCCACAGTATTTATATGGCTGGTCCAGTTCAGTTTCTGATCAATGGTAACCCCCAGGATGTTGATAGTGGGGGATTCAGCGATGGTAATGCCATTGAATGTCAAGGGGAGTGTGGTAAACCACTGTTATTGTTGTTCACCGTTGTTGTTGCACACTGTTGTATCTATGCTTGCCTCAGCTGGCACCGCCCCTGGCTCCACCCACATGCCCAGGTATAAAGGTGACTGCTCTGCAGCCCCCTGCCTTCTTGGAAACCAGTCAACCACGAGAGGCATGCTCTGTTCTTTGTTAATAAAAGCCTTTTAGTTACTCTCCTAACTCTCCATCTTTTATGAGTAATTGATAGCGCATCAATTTTATTAACAAAAACAAAATGTCAGCACCAAACGCTGAGCAGCAGGCACTGCAGCAAATGACGGCACCAAACGCTGAGCAGCAGGCGCTGCTGCATGCCCTCAGACCAACATGCCTGGACCTAGACACTCAAGAGGCGGGTTCGTCTACCAAGTTCGCACAATGGCTGCGTTGCTTCGAAGCTTACCTGGAAGCCTCAGCCGTGACACTAGATGGAAACAAACTAAAAATCCTGGCCTCCAAGGTGGGCCACCAAGTCTACACGCTCATCCAGGACGCGACTACCTACGCGGCGGCTATCGATCTGCTAAAAGGACAATACACACGCCCGGTAAATACGGTTTATGCCAGACACCTCCTGAGATCCTGCAAACAGCAGTCCGGGGAATCGGTGGAGGCATTCCTACGGGCACTACAGATACTCGGCCGAGCCTGCAATTGTAAAGAGGTATCGGCTGCGACACACACGGAGGGACTTATCCGAGATGCTTTCGTTGCGGGCCTCAAGTCCGACTACTCCCGGCAGAGACTGCTGGAGAAGGGCGAAATCGACCTGAAGAAGGCAGTGTCCCTCGCGCTCTCGCTAGACGCGGCCCACCGGAATATGGACGCATTCTCCCCTAACCGCTCCGCACCGTGGACGCCGCAACCTTGGGTCATGGGACCGCCACCCCCGGCACCAACTGCTGCAGCGATGTCCAAGGGCCCGAAATGTTACTTTCGTGGCCAGGCAAAACACCCCAGAGCACGCTGCCCGGCGAAAAACGCTACCTGCTCTGGCTGCGGGAAGAAAGGACACTACGTCAGTGCCTGCAAAGGTAAAACCGCTAACGCCAGCAGCGCCGCGTGTGAACCATGGGGGCAGCCATCTTGTCCGCCATCTTGGACACCTCCAGCCGCGTGGGGATCGGGATCATGGGCGCAGCCATTTTGTCCGCCATCTTGGACGCCTCCAACTCCAATCGCGGGTGACCCAGACTCAACCACCGCCTCGTCTGACGACCACAGCGACTCGCTCAACCATACGCTGGCCTCCGTGACGCTGGACCAATCTCTCCCTCACCAACTGTCCAGGTCCATGATGGACATTACGGTAAACGGCCGCGCCACTACCTGCCTTTTCGACAGCGG
This sequence comes from Somniosus microcephalus, assembly GCF_052327205.1. Lineage (NCBI taxonomy): Eukaryota > Metazoa > Chordata > Chondrichthyes > Squaliformes > Somniosidae > Somniosus > Somniosus microcephalus. The sequence continues at coordinate 114,169 of NW_028225625.1, read as the reverse complement.
GAGCACGGAGAGCTTTATCCACCCCGACACGGTGCGCAGTTACTCTCTCCCGGTCCTGCCAACGCGCCATCGGATCTCTATGGCTTCCAAATCCCATTCAGCAGACGTCGGTGGCTACTGTGTAGTGACCCTTTCAGTAAGGGGCACAGAATACAAAAATTTTAAACTTCTTGTCCTGCCCCATCTCTGCGCTGCCGTTCTACTGGGGTTGGATTTTCAGTGCCACCTTAAAAGTGTCACATTAGCGTACGGCGGACCCCTCCCCCCACTCACAGTCTGCAGCCAGCAGCTTTTAAATCGCCCGCCGCGCACCATTTGCAGCCTCTCCACGCTTAAAGTCTCCCCCCCCTTGTTCGCTAACCTCACCCGCGACTGTAAGCCCATCGCTACCAAAAGCAGGCGGTACAGTGCCAGGGATAGGAGCTTCATTAAATCCGAAGTAGCAAGACTCCTGAAAGAAGGGATTATTGAGGGTAGCACTAGCCCATGGCGAGTACAAGTGGTGGTAGTGAAGACTGGTGAAAAACAGCGCCTAGTTATTGACTACAGCCAGACGATCAATCGCTACACCCAGTTAGATGCATACCCACTCCCCCGCATATCTGACATGGTCAATCAGATAGCACAATACCGGGTGTTCTCGACGATTGATCTGAAGTCGGCATACCACCAGCTCCCCATCAGGGCTGAGGACTGCCAGTACACAGCTTTTGAAGCTGACGGTCGTCTCTACCACTTCCTCCAAGTCCCCTTCGGCGTCACCAACGGGGTTTCAGTCTTACAAAGGGAGATGGACCGAATGGTTGACCAGAACGCGCTGCAGGCCACCTTCCCCTATCTAGACAATGTCACCATCTGCGGCCACGACCAGCAGGACCATGACGTTAACCTAGAGAAATACCTCCGTACGGCCCAGCGGCTGAATCTAACATACAACAAGGACAAATGTATGTTTCGCACCACGCGCCTCGCCATTCTTGGCTGCGTAGTGGAGAATGGAGTCATCGGCCCCGACCCCGACAGAATGCGCCCCCTTATGGAGCTCACCCTCCCCCACTGCCAAAAAGCACTGAAGAGATGCCTAGGGTTTTTCTCTTACTATGCTCAGTGGGTGCCCAACTATGCGGACAAAGCCAGACCCCTCATCAAGTCCACCTCCTTCCCCCTGACAGCAGAGGCATGTGCAGCCTTCACTCTCATAAAAAGAGATATTGCGAAGGCCACAATGCACGCAGTGGATGAGTCCATCCCTTTCCAAGCGGAGAGCAACGCATCCGACTTAGCCCTAGCTGCAACCCTTAACCAGGCGGGGAGACCCATGGCCTTTTTCTCAAGGACCCTCCAGGGCCCCGAGATTCGACACTCCTCTGTCAAAAAGGAGGCCCAGGCCATTGTGGAAGCGGTGCGACATTGGAGGCATTACCTGGCCGGAAAACGATTTACCCTGCTCACTGACCAGCGTTCAGTAGCTTTTATGTTTAACAATAAGCAGAGGGGCAAAATCAAGAACGACAAGATCTTGAGGTGGAGAATTGAACTCTCCACCAACAATTACGATATCTTGTACCGGCCCGGGAAACTCAATGAGCCCCCAGATGCCCTATCATGTGGTACATGCGCCAACGCGCAGGTTGTTAGACTGAAGACCCTCCACAATGACCTCTGCCACCCGGGGGTCACCAGGTTCTTCCATTTCATCAAATCCCGTAACCTGCCCTACTCCATCGAGGAGGTCAGGACCATGACCAGGAACTGCCAAATCTGTGCCAAGTGCAAACTGCATTTTTATAGGCCAGACAGAGCAAGCCTGATCAAGGCCACTCGCCCCTTCGAGCGCCTGAGCATCAATTTTAAAGGGCCCCTCCCCTCCTCTGACCGCAACGTGTACTTCCTCAACATAATTGATGAGTACTCCCGTTTCCCGTTTGCCATCCCTTGCCCAGACATGACCAGTACCACGGTCATTAAAGGTCTGAATGACCTTTTCGCCTTGTTCGGCTTCCCTAGCTATATCCATAGCGACCGGGGCTCATCCTTTATGAGCGACGAACTCCATTAGTACCTGCTCACGAGATGTATTGCTACAAGCAGAACCACCAGCTACAACCATGTGCGGGTTAGGTTGATTGGCTATGATAAAAATTGACCCTTAGTGTTAGGGGGATTAAATATGTGGGGTTACGGGGATAGGGTGGGATATGTGTTGGTGTAGGGGTTACGGGGATCGGGTGTGATATGTGTCGGTGCAGGCTCGATGGGCCGAAATGGCCTCTATCTGCACTGTGAGGTTTCTGTGATTCTGTGAACCCCCGGGGGAATGGCCAGGTGGAAAGAGAGAACGCGATGGTTTGGAAGGCCGTCCTCTTAAACTTAAAATCTAAGGGCCTTCCGACCTCTCGCTGGCAGGAGGTCCTCCCTGCGGCGCTCCACTCCATTCGGTCACTGCTTTGTATGGCCACCAATGCCACCCCCCATGAAAAAATGTTCACTTTCCCCAGGAAGTCCACATCGAGGACCTCGCTACCAACATGGCTGACGTCTCCAGGACCCGTCCTACTGCGGAAGCACGTGAGGCCCCATAAAATGGACCCCCTGGTCGAGAGGGTGAGCCTCCTCCACACCAACCCCCAGTATGCTTACGTGGCGTACCCGGACGGGCGGGAGGACACAGTCTCCATACGAGACCTCGCACCTTCGGGTGCCCCTGAAACACTACCATTGCCATCCACCACTACCCACAACCCAACCCCTGTAGACAGCATGCCGCAGCCCCAGAACCCGTCATTGACCACCCAACCACTCAATGAGATGCCAGATTCAACGTTGGATGCTGCACCATCACCGCCGCCACCATGACGATCAGGACGGCATACAAGGCCACCTGATAGACTTACTTACATGAACCTTTAGTACACTTCACCCCGCCGGACTCAATTTTAAACAAGGGGTGAATGTGGTAAACCACTGTTATTGTTGTTCACCGTTGTTGTTGTTGCACACTGTTGTATCTAGGCATGCCTCAGCTGGCTCCGCCCCTGGCTCCACCCACATGCCCAGGTATAAAGGTGGCTGCTCTGCAGCCCCCTGCCTTCTTGGAAACCAGTCAACCACGAGAGGCATGCTCTGTTCTTTGTTAATAAAAGCCTTTTAATTACTCTCCTAACTCTCCGTCTTTTATGAGTAATTGATAGCGCATCAGGGAGATGGTTAGAGTCTCGCTTGTTGGAGATGGTCATTGCCTGGCACTTGTGTGGTGCGAATGTTACTTGCCACTTGTCAGCCCAAGTCTGAATGTTTTCCAGGTCTTGCTGCATATGGACACGGACTGCATCAGTATCTGACGAGTCTCAAATGGTGCTGAACAGTGTGCAATCATCAGCGAACATCCCCACTTCTGACCTTATGATGGAGGGAAGGTCATTGATGAAACAGCTGAAGATGGTTGGGCCTAGGTCGAAGGGTGTTTTTGTGACTGGAAGGCTGTTTCCAATGGGGTTCTGCAGGGCTCAGTACTGGGTTCTTTGCTTTTTGTGGTATAAATCAATGATTTGGACTTGAATGTAGGAAGTATGATTAAGAAGTTTGCAGATGATGCAAAAGTTGGCCGTGTGGTTGATAATGAAGAAGAAAGCTGCAGACTGCAGGAAGATATCAATGGACTGGTCAGGTGGGCAGAACAGTGGCAAATGGAATTCAATCTGGAGAAGTGTGAGGCAGTGCATTTGGGGAGGGCTAACAAGGCAAGGGAATACACTATCAATGGTCGGACACTGAGAAGTGCAGAGGATCAGAGGGACCTTGGAGTGCATGTCCACAGATCCCTGAAGGTAGCAGGACAGGTAGATAAGGTGGTTAAGAAGGCACACGGGATGCTTGCCTTTATTAGCCGAGGCATAGAATATAAGAGCAGGGAGGTTATGCTTGAACTGTATAAAACACTAGTTAGGCCACAGCTAGAACACTGTGTGTAGTTCTGGTCACCACATTACAGGAAGGATGTGATTGCACTAGAGGGGGTGCAGGGGAGATTTACGAGGATGTGGCCTGGGATGGGGAATTTTAGCTATGAGGAAAGATTGGATAGACTGGGGTTGTTTTCTTTGGAACGGAGGAGGCTGAGGGGAGACTTAACTGAGGTGTATAAAATTATGAGGGGCCTAAATCGAGTGGATAGGAAGGATCTATTTCCCTTAGCAGGGAGGTCAATAACCAGGGGGCACAGATTTAAAGTAATTGGTTGGAAGTTTAGAGGGGGTTTGAGGAGAATTTGTTTCACCCAGAGGGTGGTGGGGGTCTGGAACTCACTGCCTGAAAGGGTGGTAGAGGCAGAGACCCTCATCACATTAAAAAGCACTTGGACATGTACTTGAAGTGCCGTAACCTACAAGGCTACGGACCAAGTGCTGGAAAGTGGGATTAGGGAGGATAGCTCTTTGTCGGCTGGCACGGACAAGATGGGCCGAATGGCCTCCTTCTGTGCTGTAAATTTCTATGATTCTATGATTCATTGATCATCCCATTCCCAAGCTGACTCTGTGTTAACACCTCGGACGAGCCGTCCCACGTAGGGTGACTCCCTCAACCTGTTTGATAGCAAAATACTGCAGACGCTGGAAATCCGAAATAACAACAGAAAATGCTGGAAAAACTCAGCAGGCCAGGCAACATCCGTGGAGAGAAATTAGAGTCAATGTTTCGGGTCGAAACCCTTTTTCAAAACTGGAAAGGAAATGAAATAGATCGAAAGGCAGGGCTGGGAGAGAACTAAAGAAGTGAAGAGACATTAAGAGGTATTCAGAACCAGACGAGATGGTGATGGTGACAGTGGAGACAAAAGACGGCTCAGATTAGGTGTGAAATGTTCTGGCAGAATGAGAGGCAGCTGCCATGTGGGAGAGAGAAAGGAAAGGGGGGGGAAGGGAGAAACCGCAAAGGGGTGGATAAAAAATATAATTAAAAATGTAATAGGGGCCGAGGTTATGATCTGAAATTGTTGAACTCGATATTGTGTCCGGAAGGCTGCAAAGTGCCTAATCGGAAGATGAGGTGCTGTTCCTCGAGTTTACGTTGAGCTTCCGTGGAACAATGCAAGAGGCCAAGGACGGTGAGGTCCGAGTGGGAATGGAGCGGTGAATTAAAATGACAGGCGACCGGAAGCTTGGGGTCACCCTTACGGACTGAACGGAGGTATTCCGCAAAGCGGTCACCCAATCTGCGTTTGGTCTCCCCAATGTAGAGGAGACCGCATCGTGAGCAGCGAATACAGTATACTAGATTGTAAGAAGTACAAGTAAATCGCTGTTTCACCTGGAAGGGGTGTTTGGAGCCCTGGACAGTGGGAAGGGGGGAGGTATAGGGGCAGGTGTTACATCTCCTGTGCTTGCACGGGCAGGTGCCAGGCGAAGGGGAACAGGTGCTGGGGGTGATAGAGGAGTGGACTAGGGTGTCTCGGAGGGAGCGGTCCCTACGGAATGCTGAAAGGGGAGGGGAGGGGAAGATGCGTTTGGTGGTGGGTTCACTTTGGAGGTAGCGGAAATGGCGGAGGATGATCCGTTGAATGTGGAGGCTGGTGGGGTGAAAGGTGAGGACAAGGGGAACCCTATCGTGGTCCCTCAAACTGTTCTCCCGGTTACAGAACCAGTTTGTCTCCCTCAGGAATGCGCAAGCCTCTGTTGTCTGGGCACCAACTCACTAATGACCTCACATGTTGCAACAAGTCTGCTGCCTGAGCAATTTGCAGTGTTATTAGGTCTGTGGGTCTCTTAGCAACCAGCTCCCATGTCTAGGCAAAGGGTCCAACTCCTGACTTTGGGTGTTATCATTCCAAACTTTAGCATTCTCTGTCTTTTAGCTTCAATCTGTCTGTGTCCACCCAGTGACAACACTGAGCTCCTCCCTCCAACCACTGACACTCGCCCTCTTGCTGAGAAAGAAAGACTTGCATTTATATAGCGCCTCAACCTCAGGACGTCCCAGAGCGCTTTACATCCAATGAAGAACCACTGAAGTGTAGTCACTGATGTAATGTAGGAAACACAGCAGCCAATTGGCGCACAGCAAGCTCCCACAAACAGCAACGTGACAATGACCAGATAATCTATTTCAGTGATGTTGATTGAGAGATAAATATTGGCCCCAGGACACCGGGGAGAACTCCCCTGCTCTTCTTCAATGTAGTGCCATGGGATCTTTTACATCCACCTGAAAGAGCAGACGGGGGCCTCGGTTTAATATCTCATCCGAAAGACGGCACCTCTGACAGCGCAGCACTCTCTCAGTACTGGAGTGCCAGCCTAGATTTTTATGCTCAAGTCTCTGGACTGGGACTTGAACCCACGACCTTCTGACTCAGAGGTGAGAGTGCTGCCCACTGAGCTAAAGTGCCTGGAGCTAAGCCAGCTGGGATACTTGACATAGGATTACATCGGATATACGGCACAGAAACAGGCCATTCGGCCCAACCAGTCCATGCCGGTGTTTATGCTCCACTCGAGCCTCCTCCCGTCTTTCCTCATCTAAATCTATCAGCATAACCCTCGATTCCCTTCTCCCTCATATGCTTGTCTAGCCTCCCCTTAAATGCATCGATACTATTCGCTTCAACCACTCCCTGTGGCAGCGAGTTCCACATTCTCACCACTCTCTGGGTAAAGAAGTTTCTTCTGAATTCCCTATTGGATTTCTTGGTGACTATCTTATATTGAGGCCTCTAGTTATGCTCTTCCCCACAAGTGGAAACATTCTCTCTGTATCCACTCTATCAAAATGTTTCAAAATTTTAAAGACCTCTATTAGGTCACACCTCAGCCTTCTTTTTTCAAGAGAAAAGAGACCCAGCCTGTTCATCCTTTCCTGATATGTATACCCTCGCATTTCTGGTATGATACTCGTAAATCTTCTCTGCACCCTCTCCAGTGCCTCTATATCCTTTTTATATTATCGCGACCAGAACTGTACGCAGTACTCTAAGTGTGGTCTAACCAAGGTTCGATACAAGTTGAGGGTGAGAAGGTTGGATCTCAAACAAGCGTGCTAAGCTTGAATAAAGGAGACTATGAAGGTATGAGAGTGGAATTGAGTAGAGTGGATTGGGAAAATAGATTAAAGGGTAAGACGATACATGATCAGTGGTGTACATTTAAGGAGTTATTTTAAACTTACAAAAAAAAAATATTCCTCTGAGAAGAAAAGGGTGTAAAAGAAAAGACAGCCATCCGTGGCTGAGTAAAGAAATTAAGGATAGTATTCGACTAAAAACAAGGGCATATAAGGTAGCCAAATCTAGTGGGAGGATAGAGGATTGGGAAAACTTTAAAAGACAGCAAAAAATAACAAAAAGATTGATTAAGAAAGGGAAGATAGATTATGAAAGTAAATTAGCAAAAAATATAAAAAGAAAAAGGGTGGCTAAAGTAAATGTTGGTCCCTTAGAGGATGAGACCGGGAAATTAATGGTGGGAAATATGGAGATGGCAAAAACACTGAATGAATATTTTGTATCAGTCTTTACAGTAGAGGACACTAAGAATATCCCAACACTGGACAAACAGGGGGCTATAGCGGAGGAGGAGCTAAACATGATCAAAATCACTAAGGAAGTGGTACTCGGTAAAATAATGGGACTCAAGGCGGATAAATCACCTGGACCTGATGGTTTACATCCTAGGGTCTTGAGGGAAGTGGCGGTAGGGATTGTGGATGCATTGGTAATAATTTTCAAAAACTCCCTGGACTCAGCAAAGGTCCTGGCAGACTGGAAAACTGCTAATGTAACACCCTTATTTAAAAAGGGCAGTAGATAGAAGGCTGGAAACTATAGACCGGTTAGCCTAACATCTGTGGTAGGTAAAATTTTGGAGTCCATTATTAAGGAGACAGTAACGGGACATTTGGATAATCATAATTTAATAGGACAAAGTCAGCATGGTTTTATGAAGGGGAAGTCATGTTTGACAAATTTGTTGGAGTTCTTTGAGGAAGTAACATACAGGGTGGATAAAGGGGAACCAGTGGACGTAGTGTATTTAGACTTCCAAAAGGCATTTGACAAGGTGCCACACAAAAGATTATTGCTTAAGATAAGAAATCACGGGATTGGGGGTAATATTCTGGCATGGATAGAGGATTGGCTATCTAACAGAAGGCAGAGAGTTGGGATAAATGGTTCATTCTCAGACTGGCAATCAGTAACTAGTGGTGTTCCGCAGGGGTCAGTGCTGGGTCCCCAACTCTTTACAATCTATATTAACGATTTGGAGGAGGGGACCGAGTGTAACATACCAAAGTTTGCAGATGATACTAAGATGGGAGGGAAAGTAGTGAGTGAGGAGGACATAAAAAACCTGCAAGGGGACATAGACAGGCTAAGTAAGTGGGCAGAGATTTGGCAGATGGAATACAATACTGGAAAGTGTGAGGTTATGCACTTTGGCAGGAAAAATCGTAGAGCAAGTTATTATCTTAATGGCAAGAAACTGGAAAGTACTGAAGTACAAAGGATCTGGGGGTCCTGGTGCACGAAACTCAAAAGGTTAGTATGCAGGTGCAGCAAGTGATTAAGAAGGCCAATGGAATGTTGGCTTTCATTGCGAGGGGGATAGAATATAAAAATAGGGAGGTATTGCTTCAGTTGTACAAGGTATTGGTGAGACCGCACCTGGAATACTGCATACAGTTTTTGTTAGGTCCGTGTGTTAATGGAGGCACGGAATGCAGGAGTTGATTTAACAAGTGTTTACTGAACAAAGTCTGGAGGTGAACTAACAACACAAGACGCTACACAGGCTTATATACCCGAGTGGTCACTACAGGTACTACAGTATACAGCGGCTTCAAAAACATAGTTCCTCTTAAAGGTACATACACTACAATTCCTCCCCTTTTAGATAAATAGTTCATAACATTTTAAGTAATCATTAAATAACATTTTTACAAGAACAATAATATACACATTTGCTGAAGTTAATCAATTACAAATTCAGTCTCTCTGGAGGCTTCCTGACTCGGTCCGGATAACGCCTCGGTGGTGTAGTAGGTTCTTTTGGCAAGGTCGATTCGGCTTCAATGCCAGTGTCGGGTTCATCTGGTTCCAGTATCACCGGATCGGAGGTACATACTATGGGTATCTCTGCTTCATCACTAGGCATATAGAGTTGTGGTGCAGGTTGTCCTTTTTCGGATGACTCTATGATCTGGTCAGCATGGCGCCTTATTATGCTTTCTCCAATGTCCACGGTATACATCAGTGGTCCTAGTCGTGTGCAAATAGTTCCAGGCTGCCATTTCTCGATACGGTAGTCCCGGGCAAAACTGGTTGACCTATCTGGAAGGTTCTAGTTGGCCTTTCATTCATGCTTTGAAATTGCCAGTTCTCTACGTCCCTTCTGATGTTTGGCTTGACCAAATCCAGCCGGCATCTTAGGCTTCTATTGAGAAACATCATGGCGGGTGTTTGGTTTGTAACCACATGTGTTGCATTCCTGTATGCAAACAAGAAGTTATCTACCTTATGTTGTAGATTTATGTCTTCATTACCCATGGCCTTTAAGGCCTTCTTGAAGGTCTGGACAAACCTTTCAGCCAATCCATTGGTGGCGGGATGGTATGGGGCGGATGTGTAGTGCTTAACCCCATTGTTTTTTAAGAACTTCCTGAATTCTTCGGACACAAATTGCAGTCCATTATCAGAACAGATCTGTTCAGGCAGCCCATTCCTGGTGAATATGGTCCTTAATACTGTGATGGTTTTTTCCGTGGTGCTGGAGGACATCTTTATTACCTCCGGCCACTTGGAGTATGCATCCACCGCGATTAAGAACATTAAGTCCATAAATGGACCAGCAAAGTCGATATGTACCCTTTGCCATGGAGATGAGGGCCACTCTCATGGATGTAGAGGGGCTTGTGGTGGGGCGTTTTGGACCTTCTGGCATCCTAGACAGCTCTTGGTCATTTCTTCGATGTCTCCATCGGTACCTGGCCACCACACACATGCTCTGGCTAAGTTCTTCATTTTCACTCCACCCAGATGCCCCTCGTGAAGCTCTTTTAGCACTCTATCCTTGAGTTTGGGTGGAATCACCACGCTGGATCCACACATCAAGGTTCCTCGGCACACTGACAGCTGTTCTCTTCTTTGCGAGAATGCTGGCAACAGTGGTTCGCCATGTGCTGGCCACCCATTCACTGTTAAATCGTAGACTCATGAGAGAGTCGGGTCATTTCGCGTTTCCTTTTCAATGGTAGAATTTGTCACCGGTAGACATTCCACTATGGTTGAGTGGAACACCTCCACTGGGTCCCTTGTAGGCGCCTCTTCCACCATTGGCAATGGTAGGCGCGATAATCCGTCAGCATTCCCATGCTGTTTTGTTCCTTTGTATTCTATGTCATATTGGTGTGCCCCTAGGAAAAGGGACCACCTCTGCAGCCTTTGCGCTGTCATAATGGGAACACCATTTTTAGGGTTGAATATGGAGACGAGGGGTTGATGGTCAGTCAACAAGGTAAATTTTTGTCCGTGTATGTAATGGTTGAATTTCTTCACCCCCCCACACCAGGCTGAGTGCCTCCCTGTCGATCTGGGCATAGTTACGCTCAGCTGAGTTCAATGAGCGTGACGCAAAAGCTATCGGCCGCTCTGAGCCATCAGGGAATCTATGTGATAATACCGCTCCCACACCGTAAGGGGATGCATCGCACGCCAGTCTGATTGGCAGTGATGGGTTGTAATGAGCCAACACTTCCCTGGACGTGATCAAGCCTTTGCATTTATGGAAGGCACGTTTACAGTCTTCGCTCCATTTCCAAACTACTCCCGTTTGTAGCAGTGTGTTAAGCGGGTGCAGAACCGTCGACAAGTTTGGTAAAAATTTATGATAGTAATTTACTAATCCCAGGAACGACCTTAATTGTGAGACATTTTCAGGCACTGGGGCCTTTACGACTGCTTCGATTTTTTCAGGTGACTTATGCAACCCTTCTTCGTTATTGACATGGCCACAATATGATATTTGTTTCTGGAAAAATTCGCACTTGGGGCGATTTGCTCGTAGGCCCCGTTCTCTCAGCCTCGTGAGCACCTGCTCCAAGTTGGCAAGGTGCTCGTTGTCGTTTTCTCCTGTTACAAGGATGTCGTCTAGGTAGCATTGAGTCCCCAGAATCCCTTGCAGGACTTGCTCCATAGCTCTTTGCCAGATAGCTGGAGCTGATGCCACTCCGAAAACCAGTCAATTGTACTGGTACAGGCCTTTGTGTGTGTTTATTGTGAGATACTTTTTAGAGGCCTCCTCAACCTCCATCTGTAGATATGCCTGTGCTAATTCAATTTTGGTGAAACGTTTCCCTCCGGATAGTGAGGCGAAAATATCTTCTATCCTCGGAAGAGGATACTGTACCATGTGAAGAACCGGGTTTACAGTCACCTTGAAGTCCCCACAGATGCGAACTTTTCTCTGTTCTTCAGATTTATCATTATTCAACGTTTTCTTCATGACCGGGACGATGGGTGTTGCCCACTCGCTCCAATCTACCTTGGATAACACGCCTGCTTTTTCCAAATTCTCCAGCTCTGCCTCGATGGCTGGACGAATTGCGTATGGCACCGGCCTTGCCTTAAAAAACTTGGGAATTGCCGCATCTTCCACTTTTATTGAGGCGGTGGCGCCTTTCAGGGTTCCTAGTTCCTGTTGAAACACTTCTTTGGTGTTAGCCAAATTTCTTTTAATCGTCCAGGTATGACGTCATCATCGTTTTTTTTCTTACTGGTCACCGTCGGTGCCTGAATGGAGTGCCAGTCTAAACTTATCTTTCTGATCCATTCACGTCCCAACAACGGTGGACCACCATCTTGCAGAACGTATAAATACAACTTCTGTATTTCCTTGCCGTTGTATACAACAGGCACCCTTATTTTCCCTCTGGGGTATACTTTCTGCCCCGTATATGTCTTCAAGACAATGGATGTGTCTTTCAAAGGTATATGTGGAAATAGCCGCTCGTAATCCCGTTGACTCATGGCGGTCAGAGCTGATCCTGTATCTAGCTCCATTTTGACTGGGGACCCCGCTATCGTGAGGGTAACCCAAATGGTCTGGTAATCTTCTTTCGCAATTACATTATGTAATTTGAGACAGCTTAGTCTCTTGTTTCCGGAGTCGCTATCGCTCTTCTGGTCTTCGGAGCTACTGTCCGTCATCATTTGTACCTTTCTGTACTTTTCCTTATTGACCTTTTTACTGTCAGCGGATTCTTTCCGGATCTGCACACACGTGCAATGTGTCCCATCTTTCCGCATTGCCTGCATGCTTTGTCCTTGAACCAGCAGTCCTTCTGGTCATGGGTGGATCTGCCGCAGCGATAACATCTCTCAAAACCCCGTGTCATTTCATGGGTGCCGAAGTCCTGTGGCTTTTGCTGTATCTCTGCAGCTCATCTTGCTGCTGCTTCGTATGATACAGTCACACTGAAAGCCTTGTCCAGTGTTAAATCTTTCTCAGAAAGTAATCTTTTCTGTGTTCCTTCGCTTAGGAGACCGCAGACGAATTTGTCTTGTAGAGAATCTGCCAGGCCTGCCCCGAATTGGCAGTGCTTTGACAGCTTTCGTAATTCGGTGAGGTAATCAGCGTTACTTTCATTCTTGTGCTGATTCCTCCTGAAGAATTTGAATCATTCCGCTATCAGCAGCGCTGTTGGGTTTAAGTGCTCCTTTAAGGTATCAACAATCTCATTAAAATTCTTGTCCATCGGTTTGGCTGGAGTGATCAAGTTTCGTGGCTGGAGTGATCAAGTTTCGTAACAGCCTGTATGTCCTTGCGCCCATCAGATTTAGAAGTACCGATGCCTTTTTATCATCCGCTACTTCATTCTCCTTGCAATATACCTCCACCCTTTCCACATATGTGGTCCAATCTTCTATATCACTATCGAAAGCAGTAATATTGCCAGTCTTCGGCATCTTGAAAATCTAAAATGGCGCTTCCCGTGCTTTTCCTCCGTCCCCGATGGATCAAAATGGCGCCTCCCACACTTTTCTTTCTTCCCCGCCGAGTTAAGATGGTGCCTCCCGTGCTTTCCCGCCACTGCCGCTGTTGCCAACGCTGTTCTCCGCGGTTCCCGTTGCGACCTGCAGCTTTTCGCAGTATTTCTATTTTTTTTTATATATCGCTTCAATAGTTTCTCCGTTACTTGGAGAACCATTCCCATCATGGAGCGGACCCTCTGGGACTTTCCCCTCCCTCTGCTCGGTCCGAACGCCGACCTGCTTTGCAGCACTGGCCGCGCCCTGAGTGCTCCACCCTCTCTCTCTCTTTGCTTCAGCTTCCCGACTCGCCACCCGATCGAGCTCTAGCCCGCCGCAGCCCAGGAAGGATCAGTGCACTACCTGCCACCAGCCCGTTTAGCTGGGGAAACCACAGTTTTTTGGGGTTTTTTTCTTGCTTCTGGCTTCGACCTTCGTCTGAGGAATCGATCCCCTTGAGGTGCTGCCGAATTGCAGGTAAGTTCGTTTCTAACTCATCGCCACTGTTAGATCCGTGTGTTAATGGAGACACGGAATGCAGAAGTTGATTTAACAAGTGTTTACTGAACAAAGTCTGGAGGTGAACTAACAACACAAGATGCTACACAGGCTTATATATCCGAGTGGTCACTACTGGTACTACAGAATACAGGGGCTTCAAAAACATAGTTCCTCTTAAGGGTACATACACTACAGTTTTGGTGTCCATACTTAAGAAAAGATATACTTGCTCTCGAGTCAGTACAAAGAAGGTTCACTCGGTTAATCCCGGGGATGAGGGGATGGACATATGAGGAGAGGTTGAGTAGATTGGGACTCTACTCATTGGAGTTCAGAAGAATGAGAGGCGATCTTATTGAAACATATAAGATTGTGACGGGGTTGGATCGGGTGGATGCGGGGAGGATGTTCCCGATGATGGGTGAAACTAGAACTAGTGGGCATAGTCTTAGAATAAGGGGCTTCTCTTTCAAAACTGAGATGAGGAGGAACTACTTCACTCAGAGGGTGGTAGGTCCATGGAATATGCTGCCCCAAAAACCTGTAGAAGCTACATCATTACATAAATTTAAAACAGAAATAGACAGTTTCCTAGAAGTAAAGGGAATTAAGGGTTATGGGGAGCGGGCAGGAATTTGGACATGAGTCGAGGTTCGGATCGGACATGGCCCTGTGGGTAGCGGAGCGGGCCCAGGGGCCTTGTAGCCTGATCCTGCTCCTATTTCATGTGTCTAATTCTGTTAGATTCAGGAGATGGTTCTGTGATAGTAGAATGGCGGTTAGGATCAGATCAGCCATGATCTTATTGAATGGCAGAGCAGGCTCGAGGGGCCGATTGGCCTACTCCTGCTCCTATTTCTTATGTTCTTATGTTTAGCATAACTTCACTACTTTTCAATTCTATCCCTCTAGAAATAAACCCTAGTGCTTGGTTTGCTTTTTTTATGGCCTTGCTAACCTGTGTCGCAACTTTTAGTGATTTGTGTATTTGTACTCCGAGATCCCTTTGTTACTCTACCTCACCTAGACTCACACCCTCCCAGTGATAAGTGACCTCCCCATTCTTCCTCCCAAAATGTAATACCTCACATTTATCTGTTCAGCCTTGGTCACTCTGCAAAAACACTGAAATGTTTAATAATGTAATCAGGGAGTCAAAAAGCTCAGGTGAGGCAGTTTAAAAAGACAGCCCCTGACCAGAGATTGCTGGATGCTGACACTCAGTGCTCACGAGGATAGAATGTCCCATTCCCCAGGCACGGACATCCAGCACCTCGATCACAGCAACAATTCACAAAACAATGGCAATATAACTTGGAGCAGAGACGGTTAAGTGGAGCTGTGATCGAGGTGCTCAAAATTATGAGGGGTTTTGATCAAGCAAACAAGGAGAAGCTGTTGTCACTGGCAGGAGGGTCGGTAACGAGAGGACACAGATTTCAGATCATTGGCAAAAGCATCTAGAGAGGAAATGAGGAGACTTTTTTTACCCAGCGAATTGTGATGATCTGGAATGCACTGCCTGAATGGGAGGTGGAAGCAGATTCAATAGTAACTGTCAAAAGGGAATCGGATATATATTAAAGGCAGAAATTTGCAGGGCTGTTGGGATAAATGGTTCGTTCTCGGGCTGGCAATCAGTAACTAGTGGTGTTCCGCAGGGGTCAGTGCTGGGACCCCAACTCTTTACAATCTATATTAACGATTTGGAGGAGGGGACCGAGTGCAACATATCCAAGGTTGCCAATGATACAAAGATGGGAGGGAAAGCAGTGAGTGAGGAGGACATAAAAAACCTGCAAAAGGACATAGACAGGCTAAGTGAGTGGGCAGAGATTTTGCAGATGCAATATAATGTTGGAAAGTGTGAGGTTATGCACTTTGGCAGAAAAAATCAAAGAGCAAGTTATTATCTAAATGTAGAGAAACTGCAAAGTGTTACAGTACAAAGGGATCTGGGGGTCCTGGTGTATGAAACACAAAGGCCTAGAAAATCAGTGGCCTGCGCCACAAGTTTGCGCCCAAAGAGGGCTTTTGCGCCAGTGTCCGAACCTCCAGCGAAATTTAGCGGGGCGCTAATGGCGGCGTTACACTGTAGCGCTGCGCCGCCACCGATGACATCATTGGTGTGCGCAGCGCCCCGCTGGCCATATTTGGTTGCGGCCGCCTCCTCCGTGCCGGCCGCAAACAGCGACCGGTACACAGGGGCCTACCTGTGGCAGTAGTGGCGCAAATTAAGGTGGAGGTGCGGGGCGGCCGCCTGCCCGCACCTCCGTCCCCGGCCTCCTACACCCCCCCCCCGCGGCATTGCCGGCTGTTTCCAGAGAGCCCGGCACTTCTCCTTGGTGCCGGGCTCATTTGCCGGCACTCGCGAGCGGGGATCGCGCTGTTGCAGGCACCTCCCCCTTAAGGCTGAGAGGAAGGCCTGCAGTACCGCAGGCTGCCGTGCCGCAGCGGGTGGCGCTGCGGCACTTTGCACGCCGATATTCAGTTTCAGCGCCCCAAGCGGAGCGCCGAAACCCTTGTTTAGCGCCCGGCTTCCACTTGGGGCGCTGAAACTGAATATCCCGCTGGCGCAAGTGGCTCCGCGCGCAGCGGTAATTCCGGCGCCCAGGCGCGCTGGGCGCCCCAAACTGAATTTCTAGGCCAAAAAGTTAGTATGCAGGTGCAGCAGGTGATCAGGAAGGCCAATGGAATCTTGGCTTTTATTGCAAGGGGGATGGAGTATAAAAACAGGGAAGTCTTGCTGCAGTTATACAGGGTATTGGTGAGGCCACACCTGGAATACTGCGTGCAGTTTTGGTTTCCGTATTTAAGAAAAGATATACTTGCTGTCGAGGCAGTTCAGAGAAGGTTCACTCGGTTGATTCCGGAGATGAGGGGGTTGACGTATGAGGAAAGGTTGAGTAGACTGGGACTCTACTGATTGGAGTTCAGAAGAATGAGAGGCGATCTTATCGAAACATATAAGATTGTGAGGGGGCTTGATCGGGTGGATGCGGGGAGGATGTTTCCACTGATGGGTGAGATTAGAACTAGGGGGCATAATCTTAGAATAAGGGGCTGCCCTTTCAAAACTGAGATGAGGAGAAACTTCTTCACTCAGAGGGTGGTAAATCTATGGAATTTGCTACCCCAGAGAGCTGTGGAAGCTGCAACATTAAATACGTTTAAAATGGAGATAGACAGTTTCCTAGCAGATAAGGGAATTAGGGGTTACAGGGAGAGGGCAGGGAAGTGGACGTGAGTGTAGATTCAGATCAGCCATGATCTTATTGAATGGCAGAGCAGGCCCGAGGGGCCGTATGGCCTACTCCTGCTCCTACTTCTTATGTTCTTATGAAAGAGCAGGGCAGTGGGACTAATTGCATCGCTCTTTCAGAGAGCCGGCACCAGCACGATGGGCCGAAAGGCATCCTACTGTGCTCTATGATTCTATAACATCAGCTTCTCTCTGCTCACGGGTACTGAGAGAACAGGGAATAATCTTTAAATCCAGCCCAGTTATTGGGGTTTTAACATTAACATGCCCCAGTTGCCTGAATTAACACGTTTCAGTCCTGGATGTGATTAAAGGCATCGGAAACAGTGGAATCGACCCACCGCAGTCACACTGTGGACACTCTGGTGTGTCAGCGGGTGGGATATACCAGGGAATCCCTTTCCAGACACTGAGGTTGACTCTAATGATCGGGAGTCCCAGGGTTTCGGATGCCAGATAATCAAGCTCAGAAGAACACAAATTGTCTCTCCAGGCTTTATTAAGAGCGCTGCATAACACAGATCGGGTGATAATTCCCTCAATCTGGAGAATAGAAGTACAGTGGATTCGTGCACGATCTTCTCGAGTCTGTTCCAACTGACAACGACTTAAGTGGCATGTTCTTGTACACAAGCTTGGTTACCGCTCAGGAAATGGGATTGTTTGGACCCGTCTGTTGACCGCCTCCTGAACTCCTGCTAAT
Organism: Somniosus microcephalus; assembly: GCF_052327205.1. NCBI lineage: Eukaryota > Metazoa > Chordata > Chondrichthyes > Squaliformes > Somniosidae > Somniosus > Somniosus microcephalus. The sequence goes on along the minus strand of NW_028225625.1, from coordinate 96,685 downwards.
TCAGTGAATATAGTCCATCTGTGACCAGACTATAACCACAAGCCCGTCTGGTTATCACACCTATACGGTCCGTGAGGTTATTATTAGATTCACACCCAGACGTTGTGCCTTTACTTGTCTGGCACTTCATCCCATAACATGGGTACAGGGGCTCAGTAATGTTTCATTCATCAGAAAAAGACAAAGTACAACAACATACTGGTCAGCTTAACAGAATCTCATCATATTTATGGGGCCATCAATATAAAAGGCACTAATAAATCCAGGAGGGAATTCAGGAGAAACTTCTTTACCCAGAGAGTGATGAGAATGTGGAACTCACTACCACAAGGAGTAGTTGAGGTGCATGGTATAGATGTATTTAAGGAGAAGCCAGATAAACATAGGAGGATATGTCAGAGGAGGCTCGTGTGGAGCATAAACTCCGGCATGGACCAATTGGGCCGAATGGCCTGTTTCTGTGCTGTACATTCGAAGTAATAACATGAACAGTCCACCGGCGCGCTCGAGGCCTTCCGTGACCGGTGGGTACCGGAGGGATTGGCGTGCATCATCACCACCGAAAATAGAATTTTAATTTAATTTAAGTTTCCTTTAAGCTTTTTTTTGTTATGTTACAGGTTTTATTGGTTGTGATGGTTGACTTTTAATAGGCAATTGCCTGTGATAAGGAGAAAAACAAAAATAACATTAACAGTCAAATCAAGGGAATCATCAGCACAACAGATTGAAAGATTAAACAGCAGTACAAGAATTTATAAAACATTCATCCATTCCACGTTCATGTCACCCCAGCTGTCTACAGGGCCCTGCGCTACAGAACAGTGTGAACTCGCTGGTGTCTCAGCAGGTGATTGGAGCTTTTAAAGCTCTTCCCACAGTCAGAACATGTAAATGGCCTCTCATCAGTGTGAACTCGCTGGTGTGCCAGCAGGTTGGTGGACTGCAAGAATCCCTTCCCACACACAGAGCAGGGAAATGGCCTCTCCCCAGTGTGAACTTGCTGGTGTCTGGTCAGAGCCCTGGAGCTTTTAAAACTCTTACCAGTCAGAACATGTAAACGGTCTCTGATCTGTGTGAACAAGCTGGTGTTGCTTCATGTCCCGGGAGTATTTAAAGCTCTTCCCATAGTCAGAACATGTAAACGGCCTCTCATCAGTGTGAACAAGCTGGTGTGTAGTCAGAGCCCCGGATCTTTTAAAGCTCTTCCCACAGTCAGAACATTTAAAGGGTCTCTCATCAGTGTGAACAAGCTGGTGTGTCAGCAGGGTAGATGAATTAGCGAATCCCTTCCCACACACAGAGCAGTGAAATGGCCTCTCCCCGGTGTGAACTCGCTGGTGACTGGTCAGAACCCTGGAGCTTTTAAAACTCTTCCCACAGTTGGAACATGTAAACGGTCTTTCATCAGTGTGGACAAGCTGGTGTTCCTGCAGATCCCTGGAGAATTTGAAGCTCTTCCCACACTCGGAACATTGAAATGGTCTCTCATCAGTGTGAACTCTCTGGTGTCTCAGCAGGTGGGATGTACAAGTGAATCCCTTCCCACACACGGAGCAGGTGAATGGACTGTCCCCAGGGTGACTGTGCGGATGAACTTCTGATGTAGACGGGGAGCTGAATCCCTTCCCGCTGTCCCCACCTTTACCCGGTTTCTCCCCGGTGTGACGGAGCACGTGTCTCGCCAGGTCAGGCGATCGGCTGAATCCGAGTCCACACATGGAACACGTGTGCGGTTTGTCTGCGCTGCGATCACTGCTCTCTCCTTCCATGTGCAAAGGCCGATGATATTCAGGTCCTGATGAATTGAGCGACTCTGTCAGATCCTGACGTGATGTTTGGTCTGAGCTTCCTGTCTGTAAATGCTCCACTTCTAAAACCCTGTAAAAGGAGTGTAGAAAGGGGTAAGAGGGAGAATGTTGTCTCATGTCCCCCTTTCCCAGCCCAGGAGCAGTGAAGCTGATTTTCAGGCCCCAGCTGCTGCACAGGTTGGTTGAAAGTATCAACAGTAATGGCGGCTGCAATCCCTACGCTCCAGCCGCCGCGCTGAGTTGTGCCTGACCCCGCGCATGCGCCCCATGGCCCCGCCTTCTCCTGCTCCACAGGCGCCCGGCCCGCACCGCGCATGCTCAGCACACACCCTGGGCCCCTGTCAATCATCCTCCCCCGCGCCTGCGCGCTGGCCCCGAGCTCCAGGCTGCCGCACGGGGCTTTCTTTGTAAAGTCGGTGTTGGTGAAGAGCCACGATCAGTGAGGGAAACATAGAAGATAGGAGCAGGAGTAGGTCATTCGGCCCCTCGAGCCTGCTCCGCCATTCAATGCGATCATGGCCGATCATCCAAATTCAGTAACCTGTCCCTGCTTTCTCCCCATATCCCTATAGCCTTAAGAAATATATCCAACTCCTTCTTGAATATATTTAATGAATTGGCCTCTACTGCCTTCTGTGGTAGAGAATTCCACAGGTTCACCACTCTCTGGGTGAAGAAATTCCTCCTCATTTCTGTCCTAAATGGCTTACCCCTTATCCTTAGACTGTGACCCCTGGTTCTGGACTCCCCGGCCATCGGGAACATCCTTCCTGCATCTAGTCTGTCTAGTCCTGTTAGAATTTTATAAGTTTCAATGAGATCCCCTCTCATTCTTCTAAACTCCAGCGAGTATAAGGCCAATCGACCCAATCTCTCCTCATACGTCAGTGCCTCTCTCTGTATCATGTAAGAGCAGGGAGGTTCTGCTTGAACTGTACAAAACACCAGTTAGGCCACCGCTAGAGTGCTGCATGCAGTTCTGGTCGCCCCATTGCAGGAAAGATGTGACTGCTCGAGACGGGAGATTGACGAGGGTGTTGCCAGGACTAGAGAATTTTAGCTACAAGGAAAGATTGGAGAGGCTGGGGTTGTTTTCTTTGGAACAGAGGAGGCTGAGGGGAGACCTGATTGAGGTGTATAACATTATGAGGGGCAGAGAGAGAGTGGATAGGGAGGACCTATTTCCCTCAGCAGACAGATCAATAACCAGGAGGCATAGATTTAAAGTAATTGGTCGGAGGTTTAGAGGGGATTTGAGGGGAAATGTTTTTCACCCAGAGGGTGGTGGGGGTCTGGAACTCACTGCCTGAAAGGGTGGTAGAGGCAGAAACTCTCATCACATTTAAAAAGTACTTGGATATGCGCCTGAAGTGCCGTAACCTACAAGGCTACGGACCAAGTGCTGGAAAGTGGGATTAGGGAGGAGAGCTCTTTGTCGGCCGGCACGGACAAGATGGGCCGAATGGCCTCCTCCTGTGCTGTATAAATTTCTATAATTCTATGAATTGTAGTTAAAGGGACAGACACCCCACAAACTCCGTTCCCTAGCCACTGACTCCATCCCTCTCCCTAACATTTGTCTGAGGCTGAACATAGAAACATAGAAGATAGGAGCATTCGGCCCCTCGAGCCTGCTCCGCCATTCAATGAGATCATGGCTGATCATCCAAATTCAGTACCCTGTCCCTGTCTTCTCCCCATACCCCTTGATCCCTTTAACCTTAAGAAATATATCTAACTCCTTCTTGAATATATTTAATGAATTGGCCTCCACTGCCCTCTGTGGTAGAGAATTCCACAGGTTCACCACTCTCTGGGTGAAGAAATTCCTCCTCATCTCTGTCCTAAATGGCTTACCCCTTATCCTTAGACTGTGACCCCTGGTTCTGCACTCCCCGGCCATCGGGAACATCCTTCCTGCATCTAGTCTGTGTAGTCCTGTTAGAATTTTATAAGTTTCAATGAGATCCCCTCTCATTCTTCTAAACTCCAGCAAGTACAAGCCCAATCGACCCAATCTCTCCTCATACATCATTCCTGCCATCCCAGGTATCAGCCTGGTGAATCTTCGCTGCACTCCTTGCATGGCAAGAACATCCTTCCTCAGATAAGGCGAGCAAAACTGCACACACTACTCAAGATGTGGTCTCACCAAGGCCCTGTACAACTGCAGGAAGACATCCTTGTTCCTGTACTCGAACCCTCTCGCTACGAAGGCCAATATACCATTTGCCTTCTGAACCGCCTGCTGCACCTGCATGCTTACCTTCAGCGACTGGTGCACAAGGACACCCAGGTTTCGTTGCACTGCCCCATCTCCCAATCTATTGCCATTCAGATAATAATCTGCCTTCCTGTTTTTGACACCAAAGTGGATAACCTCGCATTTATCCATGTTATATTGCATCTGCTATGCTTCTGCCCAATCACCCAACCTGTCCAAATCATACTGGAGTTTCTCGGCATCCTCCTCACAGCACACACGCCCACCCAGCTTTGTGTCATCTGCAAACTTGGAGATATTACATCTAGTTCCCTCATCCAGATTATTAATATATATTGTGAATAGCTGGGGTCCAAGGACCGATCCCTGCGGTACCCCACTAGTCACTGCCTGCCATTTGGAAAAAGACCCATTTATTCCAACTCTTGGCTTTCTGTCTGCCAAGCAGTTCTCTATCCAAGTCAGTACCTTGCCCCCAATCCCATGTGTCTTAACTTTACACGCTGTCGAACGCCTTTTGGAAATCCATGTACACCACGTTAACCGCATTGCCCTCATCAACCCTCTCTGTTACCTCATCAAAAACCTCAATCAGAATCAGAGCGGCCGGGCCCAGCGGACGTGCAGCCAGAGCCCCGGCACCAGGAAACCCAGGGTGCAGCGCCTCCCCCATCCGAGCCGCTGCTTCCCGGTTTCTTCAGCTGGCTCCACCGAGTCCGACTCGGGACAAAGGACAGGAGCCAGGCTCCCAGAATGGCCCGCGGCCCCGGGGAGCATGCGCACTCTCAGCAGGTAAATCAGCGCGTTGGATAGAGCGGTTTCTGGGGCGCGGGGAATTGTGGGTGCTGCGGCCACCATTAGTCAGCGGCTGTCGGCAAGAGTTTTATTGCAGGTGATGGAAGTCGGTCCCTGGCCGCCTGTGTAGGTCTTTTTGTTGCAGCAGTTTGAGCTGGAATGGAGATGGAGGAGAAGCTGCTGGGTTTTCGATGGAATCTGGAACAGTTCCCATGAATTGGAGGGTAGCTAATGTTACCCCACTATTCAAAAAAGGTGGTAGAGAGAAAACGGGAAATTACAGACCAGTAAGCCTGACATCGGTAGTGGGGAAACTGCTAGAGTCCATTATAAAAGATGTAATAGCAGAGCACTTGGAAAACAGTGACAGGATCGGACAAAGTCAACATGGATTTACAAAAGGTAAATCGTGCTTGACTAATCTACTGGAATTTTTTGAGGATGTAACGAGTAAAATAGATAAGGGCGAACCAGTGGATGTGGTGTATTTGGACTTTTAGAAGGCTTTCGATAAGGTCTCGCATAAGAGATTAGCGTATAAAGTTAAGGCACATGGGATTGGGGGGCAAGGTATTGACTTGGATAGAGAACTGGTTGGCAGACAGGAAGCAAAGAGTTGGAATAAACGGGTCTTTTTCCAAGTGGCGGGCAGTGACTAGTGGGGTACCGCAGGGATCGGTCCTTGGACCCCAGCTATTCACAATATATATTAATGATCTAGACAAGGGAACTAGATGTAATATCTCCAAATTTGCAGACGACACAAAGCTGGGTGGGCGTGTGTGCTGTGAGGAGGATGCCGAGAAACTACAGGATGATTTGGACTAGCCAGTGGCCCAACTGGTGTTTTGTACAGTTGAAGCAGAACCTCCCTGCTCTGACATGATACAGAGAGAGGCACTGCCCCTTTAAATACCTGGGGGGGCACCCATTCCCCATTAAATGGCCAAGCAATTTTTTTTGTTGAAAAGGGGCCGCAGTCCCCTTTGACTCACCACCCCCCCTCCCCTCACCCACCACAAATACTCACGAGAGAGAGAGAGGAGGAAGAAGAATGCTGGTCTTTGTCCCTTTAAAAGTGTCTGCCCACCAAAATGTTCACAGCACCAGGGCTCTTTGTTCTGAATAAAAGTCGAAAAGAGAAAAGGTTCACTTATTTTTCAATGAATGCAGTTGATGAATAGCCTTGCAATAAAGGTAATGCAAAGGAATAAACACTCACAAGCTGGGTTTTTTCCACCCCCTCCTCTTCCCTTTAACAGCTCCTGCAGACAATGAAAGCAGGAAAGCGGCCTGCAGCCCACCGAGGTCCCGCCCGCGCCGCCATTGGTTGGAGGACCGTCAGCCCCGCCCGGTCCTCCCAGCGTTTTCCGCGCTCCTGATTGGTGGGCGCCTCGCGTCAATCACCCCTCCCTCCGATTACGCGCTGACGCCAGCACGCAACGCCCAGGGGTCGGTTAGAGCGGCGCACGCCACACAAATGAGGAAAAGCAAGAATAATAATAATCGCACTTTAGAGGGGAGGAGGTTCGGGGAATTAATAAGTGTTTTCAATTTGTTTCACAAAAAAAAATATTTGAAAAGCTTCCCAACGGTGCGAGGCGGGCTACGCATGCGCTCCAGCCAGCCTTTGACTCACCACGTGGGCCCGGGGGCCGGACACGCCCACTTGCCTTCCCCTGCACCAATCACAGCGCGGGCAGGCGCTTCTATCTATCGTCAACTGTCAATCACCCTCCCTTCCCCCTCGTGGTGTCGATTGACAGCGGTGTCAGCCAATGAGGTGCAGGAAGGGGTGGGACCAGGGCCTCCTAGCAGCAGACGGAAGGCCGGGCCCGGGGAAGAGGCGGAATCAGCGGCCGGGGTAAAGTAAAGTGTTGGGGAATCGATTTAAATCGAGGTGAGGGGGTAGCGGAGAGCGAGATTATAAAGTAAAATACGAGAAAAACCAAACCTGAGAGTCGGGCGGGCGGGACCTCCGCGGACATCGAACGGAGCGGATTGAGTTGCGCGGGGTGGTGGAGTTAGCCGGAGCAATGTGATTCTGACTGACGGGAGGACTGAACTGGGCGGCCTGGTCCGCCAACCAATGGCGGCGGGACCTTCCTCCCCCGGCGCTGAGGCTGGGGCCCGATTGTGACGTCTTCATAGGAAGAGGCCTGTCAGGTGGATGGAGGCCAGCCCGGGCCTGTGACTGACGGGAGCTCTGACCAATAGGAAGAGGGCTGAACTGGGAGGACTGAACTGGGCGGCCTGGTCCTCCAACCAATGGCGGCGCGGCAAGGGGGCGGGGCCTCCTCTCCAGCTCAGGTGTGCTGGGGCCGATTGTGACGCGCTGTCCCCAGGTGAGAGCAGCTCAGTCAGCACAGAGCTGGGGCTGGAATCTGGGAGAGGGGCCGCAGGCAGCGGGCCTGGCAAAGGGGCACAAGCTTCATTCAAATGCACAATTGTTTCCAACAGACAGCCTGGGTCACTCTGCAAAAAAACCTGTTTAACAATTCATCATAACTCCCCTGCTTTAGGAGAGGCGGAGAGTGCAAAAAGCAAGGAAGTTATGATGAAACTGTGTAAAAGACTGGAGTCAGCTGTGGCTCAGTGGATAGCAGAGTCAGAAGGTTGTGGGTTCAAATCCCGCTCCAGGGACTTGAGCATATAAAGCGAGGCTGACACTCCAGTGCGGTGCTGAGGGAGCGCCGCACTGTCGGAGGGGCAGGACTGAGAGAGCGCCGCAGTGTCGGAGGGGCAGTGGGAGCGCCGCACTGTCGGAGAGGCAGTACTGAGGGAGCGCCGCACTGTAGGAGGGGCGGTACTGAGGGAGCTCCGCACTGTCGGAGGGGCAGTACTGAGGGAGCGCCGCAGTGTCAGAGGGGCAGTGGGAGCGCCGCACTGTCGGAGGGGCAGTACTGAGGGAGCTCCGCACTGTCGGAGGGGCGGTACTGAGGGAGCGCCGCACTGTAGGAGGGGCGGTACTGAGGGGGCGCTGCACTGTCGGAGGGGCAGTACTGAGGGAGCGCCACACTGTCGGAGGGGCAGCACTGAGGGAGCGCCGCACTGTCGGGGCGGCAGTACCGAGGGAGCGCTGCACTGTCGGAGGGGCAGTGCTGAGGGAGCGCTGCACTGTCGGCGGAGCAGTACTGAGGGAGTGCCGCACTGTCAGAGGGGGAGTACTGAGGGAGCAGCACACTGTCGGAGGGGCAGTACTGAGGGAGCGCCGCACTGTGGGAGGGGCAGTACTGAGGGAGCGCCGCACTGTCGGAGGGGCAGTACTGAGGGAGTGCCGCACTGTTGGAGGGGCAGTACTGAGGGAGCGCCACACTGTCGGAGGGGGAATACTGAGGGAGATGTGTACTGTCGGAGGGGCAGTACTGAGGGAGTGCTGCACTGTGGAAGTGGCAGTGCAGAGGGAGCACTGCACTCTCGGCGGGGCAGTACTGAGGGAGCGCCACACTGTCGGAGGGGGAGTACTGAGGGAGCGCCGCACTTTCGGAGGGCCAGTACTGTGGGAGCGCCGCACTGTCGGAGGGGCAGTACTGAGGGGGGGCAGTACTGAGGGAGCGCTGCACTGTCGGAGGGGGAGTACTGAGGGAGCGCCGCACTTTCGGAGGGTCAGTACTGAGGGAGCGCCGCACTGTCGGAGGGGCAGTACTGAGGGAGCGCTGCACTGTCGGAGGGGCAGTACTGAGGGAGCGCTGCACTGTCGGAGGGGCAGTGCTGAGGGAGTGCCGCACTGTCGGAGGGGCAGTGCTGAGGGAGCGCTGCACTGTCGGAGGGGCAGTGCTGAGGGAGCACCGCACTGTCGGGGGGGCAGTACCGAGGGAGCGCCGCACTGTCGGAGGGGCAGTACTGAGGGAGCGCCGCACTGTCGGAGGGTCAGTACTGATGGAGATGTGCACTGTCGGAGGGGCAGTACTGAGCGAGCACTGCACTGTCGGCGAGGCAGTACTGAGGGAGCGCCGCACTGTCGGAGGGGCAGTACTGAGGGAGCGCCGCACTGTCGGAGGGGCGGTGCTGAGGGAGCGCTGCACTGTCGGAGGGGCAGTACTGAGGGAGATGTGCACTGTCGGAGAGGCAGTACTGAGGGAGCGCCGCACTGTCTGAGGGAGCGCCGCACTGTTGGAGGGACAGTGCTGCGGGAGTGCCGCACTGTTGGAGGGACAGTAATGAAGGAACGCTGCAGTGTCGGAGGTGCCGTCCTACGGATGAGATGTTAAACCGAGGCCCCCATCTGCCCCCTCAGGTGGACATAAAAGATCCCGTGGTGCTATGTCGAAGAAGTTATCCCCGGTGTTTTGAGCCCAATATTTATTCCTCAATCAACATGACGAAAAAACAGATTATCTGGTCATTATCACATTGCTGTTTGTGGGAGCTTGCTGTGCGCAAATTGACTGCTGCGTTTCCCACATTACAACAGTGAATACACTTCAAAAGTACTTCATTGGCTGTAAAGCATTTTGGGACGTCCGGTGGTCGTGAAAGGCAGTTAAGAAGGCAAATGGTATGCTGGCCTTCATTACAAGAGGATTTGAGTACAGGAGTAAAGAAGTCTTACTCCAATTATATCTTCTTCTTTCTTCTTAGGCAGTCCCTCGGAACCGAGGATGACTTGCTTCCACATTAAAAATGAGTTCTCAGGTGTAAGGGTAAACCGGGAGAGCTTCTTCTCCCCGAGACGGACCCTCTGATATAAAGGGTCGACTGGATCCATGTTTATCTGTAATTTAAAGAGAGGTCTGGTCGTCTTCCGAGCTCTTTCCCCTAGAGGAGAGGGTAGAATGGGGGTCTTTAGTGTTAAATGGTTTCACCTGGGTCCATTGCTTCCATCGCATACCCATCGGTTCCTGTAGACAAACACACGTATCACTTGTCATTAATACAGTACATGGCCCCATCCAACGGGCCCCATTCCCTTTCTTCCGATAACTTGCGTCATTACTTGTTGACCTATTCTGGGCAACTCGTCTGGTTTAAGTCCAGCATTCTGCCTTTCTAGATCTTTAATCTGTTGTTGGTTCCTCACTTCTTTATTTAGTGCTTGTACCTCCTGATTTAGTTGTACAAAGTATCGCCTTAGTCAATCTTGCACTGGTCCTGGTCATAAATACATACTTTGGTTCTGTCTTCACAAAGGAGGACACAAATAACCTCCCAGAGATGTTGGGGAACATAGGGTCTAAATGAAAGGGAGGAACTGATAGAAATCAGTATTTGTAGGGAAATGGTGTTAGGGAAATTGATGGGATTGAAGGCCGATAAATCCCCAGGGCCTGATGATCTACATCCTAGGGTACTTAAGGAAGTGGCCCGAGAACTAGTCGATGCATTGCTGGTCATCTTCCAAAATTCGATAGACTCTGGAACAGTTCCCATGGATTGGAGGGTTGCTAATGTTACCCCACTGTTCAAAAAAGGTGGTAGAGAGAAAACGGGGAATTGCAGACCGGTAAGCCTGACATCGGTAGTGGGGAAAATGCTAGAGTCCATTATAAAGGATGTAATAGCAGAGCACTTGGAAAGAAGTGACCGGATCGGACAAAGTCAACATGGATTTACAAAAGGTAAATCGTGCTTGACTAATCTACTGGAATTTTTTGAGGATGTAACTGGTAAAATAGATAATGGAGAACCAGTGGATGTGGTGTATTTGGACTTTCAAAAGGCTTTTGATAAGGTCCCGCATAAGAGATTAGCATGTAAAGTTAAAGCACATGGGATTGGGGGCAAGGTATTGACTTGGATAGAGAACTGGTTGGCAGACAGGAAGCAAAGAGTTGGAATAAACGGCTCTTTTTCCGAGTGGCAGGCAGTGACTAGTGGGGTACCGCAGGGATCGGTCCTTGGACCCCAGCTATTCACAATATATATTAATGATCTGGACGAGGGAACGAGATGCAGTATCTCCAAGTTTGCAGATGACACAAAGCTGGGTGGGCGTGTGTGCTGTGAGGAGGATGTTGAGAAACTCTAGTATGATTTGGACAGGTTGGGTGATTGGGCAAAAGCATAGCAGATGCAATATAACGTGGATAAATGCGAGGTTATCCACTTTGGTGTCAAAAACAGGAAGGCAGATTATTATCTGAATGGCAATAGATTGGGAGAAGGGGAAGTGCAAAGAGACCTGGGTGTCCTTGTGCACCAGTCGCTGAAGGTGAGCATGCAGGTGCAGCAGGCAGTTAAGAAGGCAAATGGTATGTTGGCCTTTGTAACGAGAGGGTTCGAGTACAAGAACAAGGATGTCTTGCTGCAGTTGTACAGGGCCTTGGTGAGACCACACCTTGAGTATTGTGTGCAGTTTTGGTCGCCTTATCTGAGGAAGGATGTGCTTGCCATGGAGGGAGTGCAGCGAATATTCACCAGGCTGATACCTGGGACAGCAGGAATGACGTATGAGGAGAGATTGGGTCGATTGGGCTTATATTCGCTGGAGTTTAGAAGAATGAGAGGGGGTCTCATTGAAACTTATAAAATTCTAACAGGACTGGACAGACTAGATGCAGGAAGGATGTTCCCGATGGTCGGGGTGTCCAGAACCAGGGGTCACAGTCTAAGGATAAGGGGTAAGCCATTTAGGACAGAGATGAGGAGGAATTTCTTCACCCAGAGAGTGGTGAACCTGTGGAATTCTCTACCACAGAAGGCAGTGGAGGCCAATTCATTAAATATATTCAAGAAGGAGTTGGATATATTTCTTAAGGCTAAAGGGATCCAGGGATATGCGGAGAAAGCAGGGACAGGGTACTGAGTTTGGATGATCAGCCATGATCTCATTGAATGGCGGAGCAGGCTCGAGGGGCCGAATGGCCTACTCCTGCTCCTATCTTCTATGTTTCTATGACCTACAAGCTGAATTTAGGGAGTTAGGAGCTAAATTGAAAAGTAGGACCTCAAAGGTAGTAATCTCTGGATTGCTACCAGTGCCACGAGCTAATAAGTTTAGAGAGAGTAAGATAGATAAGCTAAATACGTGGCTTGAGCAGTGGTGCAAGGGAGAGGGATTTAAATTCTTGAGGCATTGGAACCAGTTCTTGGGGAGGAGTGACCTGTACCAAGGGGACGGTCTACACCTGAACTGTGAGGGAGCCGATGTCCTCGGGGTAATATTTTCTAGGGCGGTTCGGGAGGATTTAAACTAATTTGGCAGGGGGATGGGAACCTAGGTAGTGGAAAAGAGGGAAGTCATATGAAGTCAGAAATAGATGGTAGAAAGGTGAGAAGCAATAAGCAAAGGAGAGAAACACAAAGGGCCAAACTAATTCATAATGAGAGTGTGAAAAAAGCAAGCCTGAAGGCTTTGTATCTTAATGCTAGAAGCATTAGGAACAAGGTGGATGAATTAGTTGTGGAAATAGAGGTAAACAAGTATGATTTGATTGGGATTACAGAAACGTGGCTGCAGGGTGGGCAAGGCTGGGAACTTAACATCCAGGGATATACAATATTTAGGAAGGATCGGCAAAAAGGTAGGGGAGGTGGGGTAGCATTGCTGGTAAAGGAGGGGATTAATGCAATGGAAAGGAAGGATATTAACTCGGATGAAACGGAATCTGTATGGGTAGAAATGAGAAATAGCAAGGGGAGGAAAACGTTAGTGGGTGTGATATATAGGCCTCCAAATAGTAATATGGAGGTGAGGGAAGGCATAAAAAGGGAAATTAGAGAAGCGTGCGATAAGAGCACAGCTGTCATCATGGGTGACTTTAATTTACATATTGATTGGACTACCCAAATTAGTAAAAATTCTGAGGAGGAGGAATTCCTGGAATGTTTTCGGGACGGTTATCTGGACCAATATGTCGAGGAGCCGACTCGAGATCAGGCCATTTTAGACTGGGTATTGTGCAATGAGAAGGGACTTATCAGCAATCTTCTTGTACGAGGCCCCTTGGGTCAGAGCGATCATAATATGATCGAGCTCTCAGTCGAGATGGAGAGTGAGGAAATTGAATCAGAGACTAAGGTCCAGAACTTAAATAAAGGGAATTACGAGGGTCTGAGACGGGAATTGGGTAAGATTGATTGGGTGGTGTTTCTGGGGGGATTGACAGTGGATAGACAATGGCAAGCATTCAAAGATAGAATGGAAGAATTCCAGAACATGTTTATACCGGTTTGGCATAAAAATAAACCTAAAAAGGTGACTCAACCGTGGATAACGAGGGAAATTAGGGACAGCATAAAATCAAAAAAAGGGCATATCAACTGGCAAAAAAAAGCACCAGACCGGAAGATTGGGGGCAGTACAGGATACAGCAAAAGAGGACAAAGGGATTAATCAGGAAGGGGAAAATAGAATACGAAAGTAAACTTGCAGCAAACATAAAGACAGACTGCAAAAGCTTTTATCGGTATATCAGGAGGAAAAGACTGGTAAAATCCCAAGTCGGTCCCTTGCAGTCCGATTCGGGAGAATATATAATGGAGAATAAGGAAATGGCAGACCAATTAAACTCATACTTTGGTTCTGTATTCACAAAGGAGGACACAAATAACCTCCCAGGAATATCGGCAAACATAGGGACTAATGAGAGGGAGGAGCTGACAGAAATTAGTATCTCTAGGGATATGGTGTTGGGTAAGTTGAGGGGACTGAAGGCCGACAAATCCCCGGGGCCTGATAAACTACATCCTAGGGTACTTAAGGAGGTGGCCCTGGAGATAGCAGATGCTCTAAGGATCATCTTCCGGATCTCCATTGACTCGGGAACAGTACCCGTGGATTGGAGGGTAGCTAATGTTACCCCAATATTTAAAAAGGGGGGTAGAGAGAAAGCAGGGAATTATAGACCAGTAAGCCTTACATCGGTTGTGGGCAAAATGCTAGAGTCCATTATTAAGGATAAAATAGCGGAGCACTTGACAAATGGGGAAAGGATCGGACAGAGTCAACATGGATTTACAAAGGGTAAATCGTGTTTGACTAATCTGCTGGAATCTTTTGAGGAAGTAACTGGTAAAATAGATGGGGGAGAGCCAGTGGATGTGGTGTACCTTGACTTCCAGAAAGCCTTCGATAAGGTTCCACACAAAAGATTATCATGCAAAATTAAGGCTCATGGGATTGGGGGCAAAGTATTAACGTGGATAGAGAACTGGCTGGCGGATAGAAAACAGAGAGTTGGAATAAACGGCTCGTTTTCGGAGTGGCAGGCAGTGACCAGCGGGGTGCCGCAAGGATCTGTCCTGGGACCCCAGCTGTTCACAATATATATAAATGATCTGGATCAGGGAATTGGATGCAATATTTCCAAATTCGCTGACGACACTAAACTAGGAGGAGGGGTGGGCTCTGATGAGGATGTCAGGAGGCTACAGTGCGATTTGGACAGGTTGGGGGAATGGGCGGATACGTGGCAGATGCACTATAATGTGGATAAATGCGAGGTTATCCACTTTGGGGGTAAAAACAGGAGGGTAGATTATTATCTAAATGGCAATAGATTGGGAGATGGGGAAGTGCAGAGGGACCTGGGTGTTCTTGTGCACCAGTCACTGAAGGAGAGCATGCAGGTGCAACAGGCGATTAAGAAGGCAAATGGTATGTTGGCCTTCATATCAAGGGGGTTCGAGTATAGGAATAGGGATACCTTACTACAGCTGTACAAGGTGCTGGTGAGACCGCATCTGGAGTATTGTGTACAGTTTTGGTCGCCCCATCTGCGGAAGGATGTTCTTGCCATGGAAAGAGTGCAACGGCGATTCACCAGGCTGATACCTGGAATGGCGGGAATGACCTACGAAGAGAGATTAAATAGTTTGGGCTTGTACTCACTGGAGTTTAGAAGATTGAGAGGGGATCTCATCGAAACATATAAAATTATGGCAGGCCTGGACAGGCTGAATTCAGAGAGAATGTTTCCAATGGCCGGGGAGCACAGAACCAGGGGCCACAGTCTAAAAATAGCGGGCAAATCATTTAAAACAGAGATGAGGAAGAATTTCTTCACTCAAAGAGTGGTGAGCCTGTGGAATTCCCTGCCACAGAGGGCTGTGAAGGCTAATTCAATAAATATTTTCAAGAGAGAATTGGATATATTTCTGAAGGCTAAGGGGATTAAGGGTTACGGAGAAAAGGCGGGGACGGGGTACTGAACTGGTAAGATCAGCTATGATCTCAGACGAAGATCAGCCATGATCTCATTGAATGGCGGAGCAGGCTCGAAGGGCCGAATGGCCTACTCCTGTTCTTATCTCTATGTTTCTATGACCCCCAGGACCAGGCCCCTATGGGGAATAGGTATGCAGATCTAGCCGCAAAACTAGCTGCGGAAGAAATGCAACCAGAGGACGCGTTCAAAAACTAAATAAATATGGTGATGATAGTCAGTGGGGTACAGGAAGTGAATATAATGGAGCTACAAGAAAATACTTGTAAAGAGCAAAAGGAGAAATGGAGACAAGCTGGCGCGCAATTACAAGATGGAATTTGGAAATGGGGCCCACGTAACCAGGTGGTGGCACCGGAATGTTGCAGACAACAACTGATGGCGCTATACCATGGTGTAACACATACTGGCAGAAGTAACATGTTGCACCTACTGACACAGTACTGGTGGTGGCCAAAGATAGGTCGGGAAGTAGTGAAATATTGCCACCGCTGTATAATATGTGCAAGAATAATGTAGGACAGAGATGTAGAGTTAGAGTAGCAAACCAACCCAGGCCCCAAGGACCCTGGGAAAACTTACAAATTGACTTTACCGGCCCCTTAGCGCAGGACCGGGGGAAGAAATATTGTCTGGTAATAATTGACCAATTTACCAGGTGGGTGAAAGCCTTTGCCACCCGAGATTGCTCTGCAAAAACAGTTGCCCTAATATTGGCTACCGAGGTTATACCCCGTTGGGGAGTGCCTCTGCAAATTGACTCAGACAACAGCACTCATTTCACCAGCAAAATAATGAAAGAAATCTGTAAGCTGCTACATGTGACACAAAAATATCACATACCATATCACCCCCAGAGCTCGGGGATGGTAGAAAGAATGAATAGGACACTGAAAAACGCGCTGACAAAAGTCATCCAAGAAACAGGGAAGGGATGGTCGGAATTATTACCCAGCATACTAATGAGGCTGCGAGCCACCCCAGGACAAACGACCGGACTGACCCCCTATGAATTAATGACAGGACGAGCTACGAGACTACCAGAGGATTTGGCTGGAGGGGTGGGAGAACCAGGAACAGTACAAGATCGATTAAGGCGATACTTAGTACAACTAAATCAGGAGGTACAAGCACTAAATAAAGTAGTAAGGAACCAACAACAGATTAAAGATGTAGAAAGGCAGAATGCTGGACTTAATGCTCCCTCAGTACCGCCCCTCCGACAGTGCGGCGCTCCCTCAGTACTGCCGCTCCGAGTGTGGTGTTCCCTCAGTACTGCCCCTCCAATAGTGCGGTGCTCCCTCAGTACTGCCCCCTCCGACAGTGCGGCACTCCCTCAGTACTGCCCCTCCGACAGTGCGGCGCTCCCTCAGTACTATAAAATAGCCAAAAAAAGCGCCAGAGCGGAAGATTGGGAACAGTTTAAGATAGAGCAAAGGAGGGCAAAGGGCATAATCAAGAGGGGCAAAATAGCTTACGAAAACAAGCTGGCGGAAAATATAAAAACTAACTCCAAAAGCTTTTATAAGTATATCAAAAGGAAAAGACTGGTGAAAACCAAAGTTGGTCCATTGCAGTCAGATACGGGGGAATATATAATGGGAAATAAGGAAATGGCAGATCAACTAAATGCATACTTTGGGTCAGTCTTTACGAAGGAAGACACAAAAAACCTCCCTGGGATATCGGGAAAAATAGGGACATTGGCAAAGGAGGAACTGACGCAAATCAATATCTCTAAGGATATGGTGTTAAGGAAGCTAAAGGGATTGAAGGTGGACAAATCCCCAGGGCCTGATAACATGCATCCTAGGGTACTGAAGGAGGTGGCCCTAGAGATAGCGGATGCACTAAGGATGATTTTTCAGAATTCATTAGACTCGGGAACAGTGCCGATGGATTGGAGGGTAGCTAACGTTACCCCACTATTCAAAAAGGGGGGTAGGGAAAAAGCAGGTAATTACAGACCTGTAAGCCTTACATCAGTTGTGGGCAAAATGCTGGAGTCCATCATTAAGGATGAAATAGCGGAGCACTTAGCAAATGGGGACAGGATAGGACAGAGTCAACATGGATTTACAAAGGGTAAATCGTGCTTGACTAATCTATTGGAATTTTTTGAGGGAGTAACTGGTAGAATAGATGGGGGAGAGCCAGTAGATGTGGTGTACCTGGACTTCCAAAAGGCCTTCGATAAGGTCCCACATAAAAGATTAGCATGGAAAATTGAGGCTCATGGGATAAAGGGGAAAGTTTTGGCGTGGATAGGGAACTGGCTGTCAGATAGAAAACAGAGAGTTGGAATAAACGGCTCATTTTCTGAATGGCAGGCAGTAACAAGTGGGGTACCACAGGGATCTGTCCTGGGCCCCCAGCTGTTCACAATTTACATTAATGACCTGGATCAGGGAGTCGGATGCAGCATTTCCAAATTTGCAGACGACACTAAACTAGGAGGGGGGGTGGGCTCAGAGGAAGAGACCAGGAAGCTCCAGAGCGATTTGGACAGACTGGGCGATTGGGCGGATAAATGGCAGATGCACTATAATGTGGACAAGTGCGAAGTTATCCACCTTGGGTGCAGGAACGGGAGGGCAAATTATTATTTAAATGGCAATAGATTGGGAGAGGGGGAAGTACAGAGAGACCTGGGTGTTCTTGTACACCAGTCACTGAAGGCGAGCATGCAGGTGCAACAGGCGGTCAAGAAGGCAAACGGTATGCTGGCCTTCATAGCAAAAGGGTTAGAATACAGGAACAGGGATACCTTGCTGCAGCTGTACAGGGCACTGGTGAGACCACACCTCGAGTACTGTGTACAGTTTTGGTCGCCTCATCTGAGGAAGGATGTTCTTGCCATGGAGGGGGTGCAGCGGCGATTCACCAGGCTGATACCAGGAATGGCGGGAATGACCTATGAGGAGAGACTATGTAGTTTAGGGATGTACACACTGGAGTTTAGAAGATTGAGAGGGGACCTCATAGAAGTGTATAAAATTCTGACAGGTCTAGACAGACTGGATGCAGAAGGAATGTTTCCCTTGGCGGGTGAGAACAGAACTAGAGGACATAATTTAAGGATAAGGGCTAAACCATTTAGGACAGAGATGAGGGGGAATTTCTTCACTCAGAGAGTGGTGAACCTGTGGAACTCATTGCCACAGAGGGCAGTGTATGCCAGCTCATTAAATATATTTAAGAGGGAATTAGATATATTTCTACGGGCAAAAGGGGTTAAGGGTTACGGAGAGAAGGCGGGGACGGGATACTGAATTAAAGGATCAGCCATGATCTCATTAAATGGCGGAGCAGGCACGAAGGGCCGAATGGCCTACTCCTGCTCCTATCTTCTATGTATCTATGTATCTATGTACTGCCCCTCCGACAGTGCGGCGCTCCCTCAGTACTTCCCCTCCGACAGTGCGGTGCTCCCTCAGTACTGCCCCTCCGACAGTGTGGCGCTCCCTCAGCACCGCACTGGAGTGTCAGCCTCGCTTTATGTGCTCAAGTCCCTGGAGCGGGATTTGAACCCACAACCTTCTGACTCTGCTATCCACTGAGCCACAGCTGACTCCAGTCTTTTACACAGTTTCATCATAACTTCCTTGCTTTTGCACTCTACGCCTCTCCTAAAGCAGGGGAGTTATGATGAATTGTTAAACAGTTTTTTTTGCAGAGTGACCAAGGCTGTGTGTAGGAAACAATTGTGCATTTGAAAGCAGCTTGTATTGTGAAGCTTGTGCCCCTTTGCCAGGCCCGCTGCCTGCGGCCCCTCTCCCAGATTCCAGCCCCAGCTCTGTGCTGACTGAGCTGCTCTCACCTGGGGACAGCGCGTCACAATCGGCCCCAGCGCACCTGAGCTGGAGAGGACCCGCCCCCTTGCCGCGCTGCCATTGGTTGGAGGACCAGGCCCCCCCCAGTTCAGTCCTCCCAGCTCAGCCCTCTTCCTATTGGTCAGAGCTCCCGTCAGTCAGAATCACATTGCTCCGGCTCACTCCACTCCGTTGTCCGCGGAGGTCCCGCCCGCCCGACTCTCAGGTTTGGTTTTTCTCGTATTTTACTTTATAATCTCGCTCTCCGCTCCCCCCTCACCTCGATTTAAATCGATTCCCCAACACTTTGCCCCGGCCGCTGATTCCGCCTGCTCCCCGGAGGCTCCGCGCAGGCGCACTGGGGGGGAAGTGACGGTGATTGACAGGTGGCGATTGATTGAAGCGCCTGCCCGCGCTGTGATTGGTGCAGGGGAAGGCAAGTAGGCGTGTCCGGGCCCACGTCGGGGATTCAAAGGCTGGCTGGAGCGCATGCGCAGCCCGCCTCGCACCGTTGGGAAGGTTTTCAAATTTTTTTTTTGCGAAACAAATTGAAAACACTCATTAATTCCCCCAACCTCCTCCCCTCTAAAGTGCGATTATTATTATTCTTGTTTTTCCTCATTTGTGTGGGGTGTCTTTTTTTTACCTTGCGGTTGCGTGCGCCGATCCAACCGACCCCTGGGCGTTGCGTGCTGGCGTCAGCGCGTAATCGGAGGGGGGTGTGATTGACGCGAGGCGCCCGCCAATCAGGAGCACGGAAAACGCTGGGAGGACCGGGCGGGCTGACGGTCCTCCAACCAATGGCGACGCGGGACCTCGATGGGCTGCAGGCCGCTTTCCTGCTTTCATTGTCTGCAGGAGCTGTTAAAGGGAAGGGGAGGAGGGGATGGAAAAAACCCAGCTTGTGAGTGTTTATTCCTTTGCATTACCTTTATTGCAAGGCTATTCATCAACTGCATTCATTTAAAAATAAGTGAACCTTTTCTCTCTTTGACTTTTATCCAGAACAAAGAGCCCTGGTGCTGTGAACATTTTGGTGGGCAGCCACTTTTAAAGGGACAAAGACCAGCATTCTTCCTCCTCTCTCAATTTCAATTTTCAATTTAAATCGCTTTATTGGCATGATAAGTTACATCTTATGTTGCCAAAGCATCAAAATACATTTATGGTTTACCACATAAACGCAGTTCTATTCATACAGTGTATAAACAGGTATATCCCTGAGTGTATAAATATACATTCGCATTGTTTATATATATTCGCTTGCTAGTATTTGTGGTGGTGGGTGTGAGTCAAAGGGGACTGTGGCCCCTTTTCAACAAAAACAATTGCTTGGCCATTTAAAGGGGAATGGGCGCCCCCAGGTATTTAAAGGGGCAGTGCCTCTCTCTTTCTGTATCCTGTAAGAGCAGGGAGGTTCTGCTTGAACTGTACAAAACACCGGTTAGGCCACCGGCTAGAGTGCTGCGTGCAGTTCTGCTCGCCCCATTACAGGAAAGATGTGACTGCTCGAGACGGGAGATTTACAAAGATGTTGCCAGGACTAGAGAATTTCAGCTACAAGGAAAGATTGAATACATAGAAACATAGAAGATAATCTACATCCTAGGGTACTTAAGGAAGTGGCCCTAGAAATAGTAGATGCATTGCTGGTCATCTTCCAAAATTGGATAGACTCTGGAACAGTACCCATGGATTGGAGGGTAGCTAATGTTACCCCACTGTTCAAAAAAGGTGGTAGAGAGAAAACGGGGAATTACAGACCGGTAAGCCTGACATCGGTAGTGGGGAAAATGCTAGAGTCCATTATAAAAGACGTAATAGCAGAGCACTTGGAAAACAGTGACTGGATCGGACAAAGTCAACACGGATTTACAAAAGGTGAATTGTGCTTGACTAATCTACTGGAATTTTTTGAGGATGTAACTGGTAAAATAGATAAGGGAGAACCAGTGGATGTGGTGTATTTGGACTTTCAAAAGGCTTTCGATAAGGTCCCGCATAAGAGATAGAAGCATAGAAGATAGGAGCAGGAGTAGGCCATACGGGCCCTTGATTCTGCTCCGCCATTCAATGCGACCATGGCTGATCATCCAAGTTCAGTACCCGGTCCCTGCTTTCTCCCCATACCCCTTGATCTCTTTAGCCTTAAAAAATATATCCAACTCCTTCTTGAATATATTTAATGAATTGGCCTCTACTGCCTTCTGTGGTAGAGAATTCCACAGGGTCACCACTCTCTGGGTGAAGAAATTCCTCCTCATTTCTGTCCTAAAAGGCCTACCCCTTATCCTTGGACTGTGACCCCTGGTTCTGGATTCCCCGACCATCGGGAACATCCTTCCTGCATCTAGTGTGTCCAGTCCTGCCAGAATTTTATAAGTTTCAATGAGATCCCCTCTCATTCTTCTAAACTCCAGCGAGTACAAGCCCAATCGACCCAATCTCTCCTCATACATCATTCCTGCCATCCCAGGTATCAGCCTGGTGAATCTTGGCTGGACTTCTTCCATGGCAAGAATATCCTTCCTCAGATAAGGTGACCAAAACTACACACAATACTCAAGGTGTGGTCTCACCAAGGCCCTGTACAACTGCAGCAAGACATCCTTGTTCCTATACTCAAACCCTCTCGCTATGAAGGCCAACATACCATTTGCCTTCTTAACTGCCTGCTGCACCTTTTTTTTAATTCATTGATGGGATGTTGGCGTCGCTGGCTGGCTTGGCCTGCATTTAGTGCCCATCCCTAATTGCCCTTGAGAAGATGGTGGTGAGCCGCCTTCTTGAACCGCTGCATTCCATATGGTGTAGGTACACCCACAATGCTGTTAGGAAGGGAGTTCCAGGATTTTGGCCCAGCGACAGTGAAGGAACGGCGATACAGGTGCAAGTCAGGATGGTGTGTGGCTTGGAGGGGAACTTGTAGGTGGTGATGTTCCCATACATCTGCTGCCCTTGTCCTTCTAAGTGGTAGAGGTCGCGGGTTTGGAAGGTGCTGTTGAAGGAGCTTTGGCGAGTTGCTGCAGTGCATCTTGTAAATGGTACACACTGCAGCCACAGTGCGCCGGTGGTGGAGGGAGTGAATGTTGACGGTGGTGGATGGAGTGCCAATCAAACGGTGCCGAGCTTCTTGAGTGTTGTTGGAGCTGCATTCATCCAGGCAAGTGGAGAGTATTCCATCACACTCCTGACTTGTGCCTTTTAGATGGTGGAAAGGCTTTGGGGAGTCAGGAGGTGAGACACTCGCTGCAGAATTCCCAGCCTCTGGCCTGCTCTTGTAGCCACAGTATTTATATGGCTGGTCCAGTTCAGTTTGTGATCAATGGTAACCCCCAAGATGTTGATACTGGGGGATTCAGTGATGGTAATGCCATTGAATGTCAAGGGGAGATGGTTAGAGTCTCGCTTGTTGGAGATGGTCATTGCCTGGCATTTGTGTGGTGCGAATGTTACTTGCCACTTGTCAGCCCAAGTCTGAATGTTGTCCAGGCCTTGCTGCATATGGACACGGACTGCGTCAGTATCTGCCGAGTCTCGAATGGTGCTGAACAGTGTGCAATCATCAGCGAACATCCCCACTTCTGACCTTATGATGGAGGGAAGGTCATTGATGAAACAGCTGAAGATGGTTGGGCCTAGGACACTGCCCTGAGGAACTCCTGCAGTGATGTCATGTGATTGAGATGAATGACCTCCAACAACCACAGCCAACTTCCTTTGTGCTAGGTATGATTCCAACCAATGGAGAGTTTTCCCCTTGATTCCCATTGACTTCAGTTTTGCTAGGGCTCCTTGATGCCACACTCGATCAAATGCTGCCTTCATGTCGAGGGCAGTCACTCTCACCTCACCTGCATGCTTACCTTCAGCGACTGGTGCACAAGGACACCCAGGTCTCGTTGCACTTCCCCTTCTCCCAATCTATTGCCATTCAGATAATAATCTGCCTTCCTGTTGTTGACACCAAAGTGAATAACCTCACATTTATCCACATAATATTGCATCTGCCATGCTTCTGCCTAATCACCCAACCTGTCCAAATCATACTGGAGTTTCTCGGCATCCTCCTCACAGCATACACGCCCACCCAGCTTTGTGCCGTCTTCAAATTTGGAGATATTACATCTAGTTCCCTTGCCTAGATCATTCATATATATTGTGAATAGCTGGGGTCCAAGGACCGATCCCTGCGGTACCCCACTAGTCACTGCCTGCCACTCAGAAAAAGACCCGTTTATTCCAACTCTTTGCTTTCTATCTGCCAACCAGTTCTCTGTCCAAGTCAATACCTTGCCCCCCAATCCCATGTGCCTTAACTTTACATGCTAATCTCTTATGTGGGACCTTATCAAAAGCCTTCTGAAAGTCCAAATACACCACATCCACTGGTTCACCCTTATCGATTTTACTAGTTACATCCTCAAAAAATTCCAGTAGATTAGTCAAGCACGATTTACCTTTTGTAAATCCATGTTGACTTTGTCTGATCCTGTCACTGTTTTCCAAGTGCTCTGCTATTACATCTTTTATAATGGACTCTAGCATTTTCCCCACTACCGATGTCAGGCTTACCAGTCTATAATTCCCCGTTTTCTCTCTACCACCTTTTTTGAATAATGGGGTAACTTTAGCTACCCTCCAATCCATGGGAACTGTTCCAGATTCCATCGAAAACCCAGCAGCTCCTCCTCCATCTCCACTCCAGCTCAAACTGCTGCAACAAAAAGACCTACACAGGCGGCCAGGGACCGACTTCCATCAAATGCAATATAACTCTTCCCGACAGCCGCTGACTAATGGCGGCCGCAGCACCCACAATTCCCCGCGCCCCAGAAACTGCTCTATGCAACGCGCTGATTTCCCCGCTGCGAGTGCGCATGCTCCCCGGGGCCGCGGGCCATTCTGGGAGCCTGGCTCCTGTCCTTTGTCCTGAGTCAGACTCGGTGGAGCCAGCTGAAGAAACCGGGAAGCGGCGGCTCGGATGGGGGAGGCGCTGCACCCTGGGTGCCCTGGCCGCACGTCCGCCGGGCCCGGCCGCTCTGATTCTGATTGAGGTTTTTGATGAGGTAACAGAGAGGGTTGATGAGGGCAATGCGGTTAACGTGGTGTACATGGATTTCCAAAAGGCGTTCGACAGCGTGTAAAGTTAAGGCACATGGGATTGGGGGCAAGGTATTGACTTGGATAGGGAACTGGTTGGCAGACAGAAAGCCAAGAGTTGGAAGAAACCTGGAATTTCTTCACCCAGAGAGTGGTGAACCTATGGAATTCTCTACCACAGAAGGCAGTGGAGGCCAATTCATTAAATATATTCAAGAAGGAGTTGGATATATTTCTTAAGGCTAAAGGGATCAAGTGATATGGAGAGAAGGCAGGAACAGGGTACTGAATTTGGATGATCAGCCATGATCTCATTGAATGGTGGAGCAGGCTCAAGGGGCCGAGTGGCCTACTCCTGCTCCTATCTTCTATGTTTCTATGCATGCAGGTATTTAATTGAGTTAGTTCAGGCTTGCTGTCAGTCCTGGCCCTGGTCCCGCCCCTCCCTGCACCTCATTGGCTGACACCACGAGGGGGAAGGGAAGGGAGGGTGATTGACAGATGACGATTGATAGAAGCGCCTGCCCGCGCTGTGATTGGTGCAGGGGAAGGCAAGTGGGCGTGTCCGGCCCACGTGGGGGAGTCAAAGGCTGGCTGGAGCGCATGCGCAGCCCGCCTCGCACTGTTGGGAAGCTTTTCAAATTTTTTGTTTGCGAAACAAATTGAAAACACTCATTAATTCCCCCAACCTCCTCCCCTCTAAAGTGCGATTATTTTTGTTTTTCCTCATTTTTGTGGGGTGTTTTTTTTTACTTGCAGTGGCGTGTGCCGATCCAACCGACCCCTTGGCGTTGCGTGCTGGCATCAGCGCGTAATCAGAGGGGGGTGATTAACGCGAGGCGCGCGCCAATCAGCAGCGAGGAAAACGTTGGGAGGACCGGGCGGGCTGACGGTCCTCCAACCAATAGCGGCGCGGGAGGGAGGGGTGCGGGACCTCGGTGGGCTGCGTGCGCCGATCCAACCGACCACCTGGGCGTTGCGTGCATGCGTCAGTGCATAAGCGGAGGGGGGGGGGGGGTTGATTGACGCGACGCCCCCGCCAATCAGGAACGCGGAAAACGCTGGGAGGACGGGGCGGGCTGACGGTCCTCCAACCAATGGCGGCGCGGGAGGGAGGGGTGCGGGGCCTCGGTGGGCTGCAGAAACATAGAAGATAGGAGCAGGAGTCGGCCATTCGGCCCTTCGAACCTGCTCCACCATTCAATGAGATCATGGCTGATCATCCAAATTCAGTACCCTGTCCCTGCCTTCTCCCCCATATCCCTTGATCGCTTTAGCCTTAAGAAATATATCCAACTCTTTCTTGAATATATTTAATGAATTGGCCTCCACCGCCCTCTGTGGCAGAGAATTCCACAGGTTCACCACTCTCTGGGTGAAGAAATTCCTCCTCATTTCAGTCCTAAATGGCTTACCCCTTATCCTTAGACTGTGACCCCTGGTTCTGGACTCCCCGGCCATCGGGAACATCCTTCCTGCATCTCGTCTGTCCAGGCCTGACAGAATTTTATAGGTTTCGATGAGATCCCCTCTCAATCTTCTAAACTCCAGTGAGTATAAGCCCAATTGACCCAATCTCTCCTCATACGTCATTCCTGCCATCCCAGGGATCAGCCTGGTGAATCTTCACTGCACTCCCTCCATGGCAAGAACGTCCTTCCTCAGGTAAGGCGACCAAAACTGCACACAATGCTCAAGGTGTGGTCTCACCAAGGCCCTGTACAACTGCAGCAAGACATCCTTGTTCCTGTACTAAAACCCTCTCGCTACGAAGGCCAACATACCATTTCCCTTCTTAACCGCCTGCTGCACCTGCATGCTTACCTTCAGCGACTGGTGCACAAGAACACCCAGGTCTCTTTGCACTTCCCCTTCTCCCAATCTATTGCCGTTCAAATAATAATCTGCCTTCCTGTTTTTGCCACCAAAGTAGATAACCTCACATTTATCCACATTATAGTGCATTTGCCATGTTTCTGCCCAATCACCCAACCTGTCCAAATCGTACTGGAGTTTCATGACATCCTCCTCACAGCTTACCCTCCCACCCAGCTTTGTGTCATCTGCAAACTTGGAGATATTACATCCAATTCCCTTGTCCAGATCATTAATATATATTGTAAACAGCTGGGGTCCTAGGACCGATCCTTGCGGTACCCCACTAGTCACTGCCTGCCACTCGGAAAACGACCCGTTTATTCCAACTCTTTGCTTTCTGTCTGCCAACCAGTTCTCTATCCAAGTCAATACCTTGCCCCCAATCCCATGTGCCTTAATTTTGCACGCTAATCTCTTATGTGGGACATTATCGAAAGCCTTCTGAAAGACCAAATACACCACATCCACTGGTTCTCCCTTATCTATTTTACCAGTTACATACTCATAAAATTCCAGTAGATTAGTCAAGCATGATTTACCTTTTGTAAATCAATGTTGACAACAGCGACTACACTTCAAAAAGTACTTCATTGGCTGTAAAACCGTTGATCGTGAAAGGCGCTGTATAAAGGCCAGTCTTTCTTTATTTTCTCTCCTGTATTTACATTAATTACTTATATAAACCTCTTTTACCGTCTCTTGCAAGGGGAGGAATTGCAGACGGGCAGCTTAACGCAAACTTCACATGAAGATCTGACAGAGTCACTCGATTCATCAGGACCTGAATATCATCGACATATGGAAGCGGAAAGCAGCAATCAGAATGCGGGCAAACTGTACACGTGTCTTGTGTGTGGACGTGGATTTAACCGAAGGTGCAGCCTGGGGAGCCACAAGTGTAACCAAAGCGAGGAGAGTCCGTGCAAATGTCAGGAATGCGGGAAGGGATTCAGTTGCCTCTCCGAGCTGGAGACTCATCAACGCAGTCACTCCGTGAAATGGCCGTTCACCTGCTCCGTGTGTGGGAAGGGATTCACTCTCTCCTCCACCCTGCTGATACACCAGCGAGCTCACACTGGGGAGAGCCCGTTCACCTGCTCCGTGTGCGAGAAGGGATTCAGCCATTCTTACTCTCTGCGGGTGCACCAGCGAGTTCACACTGACGAGAGACCCTGTAAGTGCCCTGACTGTGAGAAGAGCTTTAAAAGCGCCGAGGATCTGAACGAGCATCAACGCATTCACACCGGGGGGAGCCCGTTCAGCTGCTCTCACTGCGGAAAGAGGTTTGTTAAGTCATCGAACCTGCTGAGACACCAGCTGGTTCACACCGGGGAGAGGCCGTTCAGCTGCTCTCACTGTGGAAAGAGGTTTGCTAAGTCATCGAACCTGGTGAGACACCAGCGACTGCACACCGGGGAGAGGCCGTTCACCTGCTCCGTGTGCGGGAAAAGTTTCCCTCGTCCCTCCTCTCTGCGGGAACACCAGCTGGTTCACACTGACGAGAGGCCGTTCTCCTGCTCCGAGTGCGGGAAAGGATTCACTCGTCCCTCCTCTCTGCGGGAACACCAGCTGGTTCACACTGACGAGAGGCCATTCACCTGCTCCGTGTGCGGGAAAGGATTCCCTCGTCCCTCCTCTCTGCGGGAACACCAGCTGGTTCACACTGACGAGAGGCCGTTCTCCTGCTCCGAGTGCGGGAAAGGATTCACTCGTCCCTCCTCTCTGCGGGAACACCAGCTGGTTCACACTGACGAGAGGCCGTTCACCTGCTCCGTGTGCGGGAAAAGATTCACTCGTCTCTCCTCTCTGCGGGAACACCAGCTGCTTCACACTGATGAGAGGCCATTCTCTTGCTCCAAGTGCGGGAAAGGATTCACTCGTCCCTCCTTTCTGCGGGAACACCAGCTGGTTCACACTGACGAGAGGCCGTTCTCCTGCTCCGAGTGCGGGAAAGGATTCACTCGTCCCTCCTTTCTGCGGGAACACCAGCTGGTTCACACTGACGAGAGGCCGTTCTCCTGCTCCGAGTGCGGGAAAGGATTCACTCGTCCCTCCTTTCTGCGGGAACACCAGCTGGTTCACACTGACGAGAGGCCGTTCTCCTGCTCCGAATGCGGGAAAGGATTCACTCGTCTTGCCTCTCTGCGGGAACACCAGCTGCTTCACACTGATGAGAGGCCGTTCTCCTGCTCCGAGTGCGGGAAAGGATTCGCTCGTCGCTCCACTCTGCGGGAACACCAGCTGCTTCACACTGATGAGAGGCCATTCTCTTGCTCCAAGTGCGGGAAAGGATTCACTCGTCCCTCCTTTCTGCGCGAACACCAGCTGGTTCACACTGACGAGAGGCCGTTCTCCTGCTCCGAGTGCGGGAAAGGATTCACTCGTCTCGCCTCTCTGCGGGAACACCAGCTGCTTCACACTGATGAGAGGCCATTCTCTTGCTCCAAGTGCGGGAAAGGATTCACTCGTCCCTCCTTTCTGCGCGAACACCAGCTGGTTCACACTGACGAGAGGCCGTTCTCCTGCTCCGAGTGCGGGAAAGGATTCACTCGTCTCGCCTCTCTGCGGGAACACCAGCTGGTTCACACTAACGAGAGGCCGTTTAAATGTTCCGACTGCGACAAGAGTTTCAAATGCTCCAAGGGCCTGAAGATGCATCGACGTATCCACACCGGGGAGAGACCGTTCAGCTGCTCTCACTGTGGGAAGAGGTTTAAGCACTCATATTCTCTTCAGAATCACCAGTTCACCCACACCGGGAAGATGCCGTTCCCCTGCTCAGTGTGTGAAAAGGGATTCACCAGTTCATCTCACCTGCTGAGACACCAGCGAGTTCACACCTGAGCGCACTGGTCCCATTCTGCTGTTAATCACATGAAGGACTATTCTGTGTTAATAATGGCAATTACAGGGTCGGGGGGGCAGGGGGCGGTTTGAAGATGCTGATAACCCCAGTAACTAGGCTGGAGTTTAAGAGGGGTCAGTCTTGGCTCAGTGGGTGACACTCTCACCTCTAGAGTCAGAAGGTCGTGGGTTTAAGTCCCACTCTGGAGACCTGAGCAAGTAATCTAGGCTGACACAAAGAGTTGGAATAAACGGCTCTTTTTCCAAGTGGCAGGCAATGACTAGTGGGGTACCGCAGGGATCTGTCCTTGGACCCCAGCTATTCACAATATATATAAATGATCTAGACGAGGGAACTAGATGTAATATCTCCAAGTTTGCAGATGACACAAAGCTGGGTGGGCATGTGTGCTGTGAGGAGGATGCTGAGAAACTCCAGTATGATTTGGACAGGTTGGGTGATTGGGCAGAAGCATGGCAGATGCAGGATAATGTGGATAAATGCGAGGTTATCCACTTTGGTGGCAAAAACAGGAAGGCAGATTATTATCTGAACGGCAATAGATTGGGAGAAGGGAAAGTGCAACGAGACCTGGGTGTCCTTGTGCAGCAGTCGCTGAAGGTAAGCATGCAGGTGCAGCAGGCGGTTAAGAAGGCAAATGGTATGTTAGCCTTCGTAGCGAGAGGGTTCGAGTAGAGGAACAAGGATGTCTTGCTGCAGTTTACAGGGCCTTGGTGAGACAACACCTTGAGTATTGTGTGCAGTTTTGGTCGCCTTATCTGAGGAAGGATGTTCTTGCCATGGAGGGAGTGCAGCGAAGATTCACCAGGCTGATACCTGGGATGGCAGGAATGACGTATGTGGAGAGATTGGGTCAATTGGGCTTGTACTCGCTGGAGTTTAGAAGAATGAGAGGGGATCTCATTGAAACTTATAAAATTCTAACAGGACTAGACAGACTAGATGCAGGAAGGATGTTCCAGATGGCCGGGGAGTCCAGAACCAGGGGTCACAGTCTAAGGATAAGGGGTAAGCCATTTAGGACAGAGATAAGGAGGAATTTCTTTACCCAGAGAGTGGTGAACCTGTCGAATTCTCTACCACAGTAGGCAGTGGAGGCCAATTCATTAAATATATTCAAGAAGGAGTTAGATATATTTCTTAAGGCTAAAGGGATCAAGGGATATGGGGAGAAGGCAGGGACAGGGTACTGAATTTGGATGATCAGCCATGATCTCATTAAATAGCGGAGCAGGCTCGAGGGACTGAATGGCCGACTCCTGCTCCTATCTTCTATGTTTCTAAAGCCGGTGGTCATGAAAGGCGCTATATAAATGCAATCTTTCTTTTTCTCTCTCCTGTATTGAAAGTAATTACTTACATAAACTTGTTTTTTCCGCCTGTTCACCAGGATGAGATCAGGCCTGGTGAAGAGCCTATTTCTTTGGGTACCAGTCTCACGGTCACTGCGTGTAATGGGTTATGTCATTGATTTGTGAAATAAAGTGTATCAATCAGACGTCTCAATGTTTCCTGTTCCACGAGCTTGTTTCGGGGGTCTGGCTCAGCGACTATCCTGTAATCACACCAACAAGTCCCACTGGGCTGAACAATGGAAGAGAGGCGTTGGAGGAGGATGGTGTGATCAACCGTGGTGAAGCTCGCAGACAGGTCGAGAAGGATGAAGAGAGATAGTCCACCGGTTACAGCCACGGAGGATGTAATTCGTGACTTTTGTTGAGGGCCGTGTCACTGCTGGGGCAGAGGTGGAAACCAGGTTGGAGAGGTTCAAATTTGGAGTTCATTGAAGGATGGTTGCTGTTTTGAGAGGCGACAACACTTTCAAGAACTGGAGAGGAGAAGGAGGTTGGCGATGGGGCGATGGTTTGCAAGGACAGAGGTGTCAAGCGTAGGTTTTTTGAAGGGTGGGATCGGATGCAAAGGCCCGAGTGAGCCAGAGAAGCGAGAGCTGAAAATCGCTGTAATATCAGTGAAATTAATTTTGGGAAACTGCAGGTTAACTTTTATCAGTATTTTTTTCCTGCCCGTCTTTGCCAATCAGCTTAAATCTGTGTCCTCTTGTTATCAACGCTCCAGCCAGTGGAAACAGTTTCTCTTTATTTACTCTATTGAAACCCTTCTTGATTTTGAACACCACCATTAAATCTCCTCTTCACCTTCTCTGCTCAAAGGAGAACAACCCCAGCTTCTCCAGTCTCTCCACATTACTGAAGTCCCTCATCCCCGGTACCGTTCTGGTCAATCTCCCCATAACCTTCTCTGCTCCAAGTAGAACAATCCCACCTTCTCCAGTCTCTCCACATAACTGACATCCCTCATCCCCGGTACCGTTCTGGTCAATCTCCCCATAACCTTCTCTGCTCCAAGGAGAACAATCCCAGCTTCTCCAGTCTCTCCACGTAACTGTAATTACTCAGCCCTGGAACCATTCTAGTAAATATCTCTGCACCCTCTCCAAAGACTTCATGTCCTCCCTAAAGTGTAGCGACCTAGAATTAGTCACAATACTCCAGCTGGGGCCGAACTCATTTTTATACAGGTGTAGCATAACTTCCTGGCCTGTGTACTCTGTGCCTCTATTGATAAAGCCCAGGATCCCATCTGCTTTGTTAACTGCTTTGTTAACCTGTCCTGCCACCTTAGGAAGCTCTGCTCTGCTCAACTCTGTGGCAGGGTGGGGCTTTAATCCCAGAATCTCAAAGAGACAGTTTCTGAGAAATACCAGCCCCAGGATGACCGAGTGGTTCAGCCGCTGGACTTAACATCCAATGGGTTTATACCCATGTGGGTGGGAACCCCACTCCTGGTAGCTCATTAATTGAAGACCCATTTCCTTTCATCCTGCTCAGTGACACTCGCTTGTCATCTGCTGAATCTCCATCAAACCATCAATGAGATGTTTATAGATATGGAAAGAATGATTTCATATTTATATGTAATTCTTAAGATGGTATTTTGGCATCTGCTGAATCTGCATTTTTCTCTAACTCTCTTTCTGTCGCTCTCAACTAACAAGGAGTTGGAATTGTGAAATGTATCTGTACCTCTCAGTCTCCACCTCAATCTCTGTCTCACTGTCATTCTCTCTCTCTCTCTCTCTCACACATTTGTCCAAAGCCTCCTTTTGCCTCTCTCTCTCTCTCTGTCTTCCTCTTTCAATCTCTCTGTCTGTCCCTCTCTCCTTTTTCTCAGTCAGTCCAGTTCTGTTCACAGCTCGACTGTTGCTCTGACAGATTTTGCACCTGTCAGTTCTGCATTAGTGTAGTGGTGAGTGTCCCCGCCTGTCACGTGGGAGACCGGGGTTCAATTCCCCGACAGGGAAGATGGCTTTTAACATCTTGAATTTTAAAATTTTGGGCAGCTCCTAAAAATCCTCCTCGAAAAAGTAGAACAGAAAACAATTTCACTTTTAGGATCTGTTTGGAGGCTGGAGTCTGGGTGCCCCTCTGGTGTCGAGCGATGGGCCATTGCGATGTTAACTGGGCGGCCTTTCAAAATACAACAAACTCCCAGTAGGATTAATCGGGAGTTACAAGAATTAAAATTCCACGGATTGTAACAACTCGACTTTTGGATTGATCGGCAGGATTTGACGAAATCTATGGCAGCAATACAACAAAAATCAGACAAATTACCGACAGTCTGTCTCTCTGTATATCTTAGTCACTCTTTGTGTCTGTTTGTGCGTCTGATTGTGAATATATGTGTCTGTCTATGTGTGTGTGTCTGTGTATGCGTGTGTCTGTATGTGAATCTCTGTGTGTGTCTGTATGTGTGTGTGTGTTTCAGTCTTTGTATCAAGCACTGAATAGCTACTTCCTTTACCATGTCCTTGATAGTATAGTGGTGAGTCTTCAATTCCCCGACAGGTTCTCTCTCTGTAAGGGTAACCAGAAGAGCTTCTTCTCCCCGAGACAGACCCTCTGATATAAAGGGTCGACCTCCGCCTTATTCCCAATCAATCACACGGAGTCCGGAGGTTCGTTCAGTAAATCAACTTTATTTTACAAGTCGACAGGGGAGGCATTCATCCTGGGATGAATGCTCTCTAATCGCTAAGATCCCCTGCCTTATATACAGGTTTTTGTTCTAAGTCATGGCTTACATCATACAGTTGATTTTGGGTGCAAATTCTTGCGACCTGTGTGCACATTTTGACCGTTTACATAGTTCTGTGGCCCCATATGTTATCTTTACCACATTCCTCAATTAGTAACTAACGGTTTGTGCACATTATTCAAGTAGCAACTGACAGTTTGACTATTTGACCACATTTCACCATACCTCCCTCTGGGACATGTACATAACAACTCGTTATATGGTTGGATATATGCTCGGTTCCTCAATTCCCTTATTTTAGCCCTTTTAACTCTTTCAGTGTCCCCTTTCACAATATCCTGGCCACTGTAACATGGTTAAGTTCATTAGTACCGGTACAATTTCGTGTCTCACGTTATCATACAATTGTTCTCCCTCAGTAAATAATACTAGTCCATTCATGGGTCCAGGTTTCATATCTGGACATTGTAGCATCCTCGGTTCGCTTGCCTCTTCTTTCTGTGTATTGGGAGCCGTGAATGAGACTCCGAATGTGATTGTTCCATTAAAACATGGTGCTTTCTCATCATGTACTTGTCATGTAATGTGGGATGTCCCTTTGCTTATTTCATGTCGCAGCAGTAATCCCACCTTTATGCTGAAGTTTCCCTGTAAATTAAGCAGAAGCCTGGTCGTCACCAGAGGTTAGTTTATCTCTGGTGTTTATTCCATTGATCCTGTGGGATTTAAGATCAGGTGGGTTATTGCTTTATTGTTTTAATTGGGTCCAATGTTTACATCTACCCTTTCCCCTCATATATATGCACATGTATCGCTGGTCATGATAACCTCAAATGGTCCAGTCCATCTAGGTGAGAATCCCGATCTCTCTGGCAATATTTTAACAAATACCTGCTCACCCACCTTGGGTAGGGGCTCTGAGGCCCCCTGCTTTTGTGTATTTTTATCTCTGATGTCTTGTTCTTTAACTTCTTGTTTGAGCTCTTTCAATTGATTATCCAATGTTTGTACGTATTTCCTAATGTTATCTTTTAAGGGTCCTCGTCCCTCGCTACCAGATGCTACTCCTTCCGGCAGACACATTGCTCGTCCAGTCATGAGTTCATATGGTGTCAGTCCGGTCACCCTGTTTGGGGTGGCTCTCAGCCTCATCAGGATACATGGAAGGACATCCACCCATCCCTGTCCGGTTTCAGCTATGGCCTTAAGGCTATTTTCAGGGTTCTGTTCATTCGCTCCACCATGCCTGAGCTTTGCGGATGATAGAGGATATGGAACTTCTGCCTTACTCCTAGTAGCTTACAAGCTTCTTTCATTACCTTTCCTGTAAAGTGGGAACCTTGATCTGAATCTATTTGCAACGGGACCCCTCATCTCGGTATCACGTCGTATGCAAATATTCGGGCCACAGTCTGAGCACTACAGTCTCTGGTAGGGAATGCTCCCACCCACCTTGTAAACTAGTCTATGATCACTAGGCAGTATTTCTTCCCTCTGCTGTTATTCTACCTACTGCTATTGGTGTAGGCATCTCTGTGTCCACCGCTGCTCTTGCTGCCTGATCAGCTAACACATTTCCTTTATTTTAATCACTGTTACCTCTTCTGCTCCCTTTACCGCTTCTACTAGGTCTCTCACTACCTCCTCATGCTGTATTTGTCCTCCTCCGGAGGTTACATATCCTCTCCTATTCCACGCTATCATATAATCATGCACTACCCCAAATGCATATCTACTATCCGTGTATATATTTACTGTGTTTTCCTTTTGCCAATTTCAATACTTCCGTGAGAGTCACTAATTCTGCTACCTGCGCTGAGGTCCCTCCTTCAAGCCCTCCCTTTGCGACTGTTTCTCCGTTCTCGGATACTACTGCCCAACCAGTGGGTGGCTCCCCATTTATATATCGGTGAGATCCGTCTACATAAAAGGTGTTTTCGGGATTTTCAAGGGGCGATTCTGATACGGTTCCTCTGACCTCTTCTTTGAATACTAACTGATACTCGAGTGCCTCGCCCTCTGATAGAGTCAACCCCGCAGAGGGAATGCTATCTTCCCTTATAATCTGGACTGATCTGTCCTTGGGTATCAATACTGCTTCCCAAGCCGCCCTCCTGTCTGATACAGCCTTCATTTTGCCTGTGTTTAGTAGGTCCACCACTGTTGTGTGTGTAATATCAGCTCTCCTGACATAGTGACGGGCTCGCATATCCGCACCGCCCATGCGGTGCAGTCGAGGGCCGCCATGCATCTCACCATTCCTTTAGCCACGGGGGTTTGTTGGGTGGAGTAATAGGCAATTGGCCTCATATCTCCCCCATACTCTTGGGTGACTACAGCGTCATAGAAGTTCCCGTCTATATATATAAATATAATATATATGGAATGGTTTGACTATATTTGGCAATCCTAGTGCGGGTGCGGACATCAGGGCTGCTTTTAATTTTGCATAAGCCTCGTCCTGCTCCGATTCCCATTCTATCTTATCGGTGGTGAGTCTCCCCCCTTTAACTAACCGTTGAATCAGCTCTGTTTTCCCTGCAAAGTCTGATATAAAACTCCTGCAGTAATTAAACAGTCCCAACACTTTCCTCACTCCCCGGACGGTCACTGGCCTTGACATGTCTTTTATGGCTGCCTTTCATTCCTGCGGGAGTGCCTTATACCCCTGGCTAATTTCGTGCCCTGGATACTTTACTTTGGACAGTCCAACCTGTGCTTTTTTGGAGTTCAATTTAAAGGCAGCTTTCTTAAGTGTCTGGAGGGTGTCTAGTAATGCTCCCATGTGTCCTTTGGCATCCTCTGATGCAATCATTATGTCATCGACATATTGGAGTAGGGTGCTCTGGTACTTTGATAGGTCTAACTTGTCTAAGGCTTGACTCAGTACACGGTGGAATATATTTGGACTATTGTGGAACCCTGCGGGACCCTGGTCCATGTATACTGTCTATCCCCGACAGTAAAGGCGAATTTCCCTTGTGATTCCTCTGCCAATGGTATGGACCAGAACTCGCTCGCTATATCCAAGACTGTAAATATTTTAAAGTCTGGTTTCAGACCATTAAATATCTTATTCAATGCAGTCTACACAAATTTACACCAACCAGAATTTCACCGTGGCCACAATAAAAGTCTGGTTTTAATAGGTTAATTAACTTCAATAACTCCAATCAATTTTTTTTAACTAACCAGTATCACTTGGAAAAGAAAGAAACCAGAGCTTCATTTTCTTCCAGGCACATTGGAGACTGTGACTTCAAGGCTGAAGCTTATCTTTTGTAAAACAATTAACAAACTTAAAACATCACGCGCTTGTCCATCATTCAAGACAAGTCTTCAAAGGGTTAAACAGCTTTTAGCTCTCTGTACACAAGAGTGGGTGGAGCTAAAACAAACACGACAGATATTTTTTTCCAAAGACAGAAAACTTCCACACTTTTACACTTTCACACAAACTGAGATTCCAGCATTCCTTTTAAGATTCCTTTCACTCAGCAAATCCTGGATTTCACTTGTTTTGGACAGAAGCTGATAGCATCTGTGTCGAGAAAACTTAATTTTTTTCCTTATTCACTTTCTTAAATTACTGGTACTCGGTTACAATTTTGGCACCCGTTTTTGGTCCAAATTCGAGTACGTCTACTCAACTCATAATATGTGCGAGCCACTAAAATGGTGGCCTTTTCTTCCTTTAATTTTGTTTCTTTAGCCCACCATTCTCTTTGCTTGGCCGGTGGGTCATTCGGTTGCCAATTGTTTTTAACCATTTTATCAATTCATCTTTTATTTTTGGTCGCTAAATAGTGTGTCAGAGACCCCACCGGTCCCCACTCGAGTTTCTCACTTCCCATGGTTAATTATTGTGAGCGGTACGTCCCTTACTTTACTCTCGCAGAGTGAGACAGTACTTGTAACCACAGTTGTCAGCGGTACGTCCCTTACTTTACTCTCGCAGTGTGAGACAGTACTTGTAACCGCAGTTCTCAGCGGTAAGTCCCTTACTTTACTCTCGCAGAGTGAGACAGTAATTGTAACCACAGTTGTCAGCGGTACGTCCCTTACTTTACTCTCGCAGAGTGAGACGGTACTTGTAAAGTCTGTGGGTTGTGCAGTTAATAAATACACAGACTTCAGAAATAACAACAAACAGGTCTTTACTATTCGAAGGTCCGGGCGAATCTGCCCCAGTTATCCTGTCACAACACTTATATACCGGTGTGGTCACCATCGGCACCACAGTATACAGAAGCCAAACAAGCAGTGCCACACTTAAAGTAGTTCCCTTAAAGGTGAACGGTTACATACAATAATTTCCTTAAGGGTAGACGGGTACATACACTACAATCCTCCCTTTTTAGCTTTCAACATACTGAGTCCATAGTGGACATACATTATCACATATATATATACAGATTTATTTAAGACAGTTCATAGATTCAGTCTTTCGGGAGGTTTCCGGATTCTGTCCGGGTAACGCCGCAGTGGTGTCATCATTCCAAGCAGGCTAGTAGGTGTTTCTGGTAAAGTTGAATCGGCTCGAAGCACAGTGTCAGGTTCCTCTGACTCCAGAACTACCAGATCGGACGTAGGTGTTCTGGGTAACTCAGTCTCAACCTTATCCGGGTAAGGTGGTGAAGTCGGGGGCCCATTTGTGGCGGACCCTATGATCTGGTCAACATGGCGCCTTATTATATTGTCTCCAATGTCCACAGTGTACATCAACGGGCCTAGCCTTTTTCCAATCGTTCCAGGCTGCCATTTCTCAGTACGATAGTCCCGGGCCAAAACTCGTTGACCGGTCTGGAAGGATCTAGTGGCCCTTTCGTTCATGCCCTGGAATTGCCGGTTCTCTACGTCCCTTCTGACGTTTGGTTTGAGTAAATCCAGCCGACATCGTAGGCGTCTATTACAAAACATCATCGCGGGAGTTTGATTTGTGACCGCATGGGTTGCATTTCGGTATGCCAACAAAAAACTATCCACCTTATGCTGTAAACTTATGTCTTCATTACTCATGGCCTTTACGGCCTTTTTGAAGGTCTGGACAAACCTTTCAGCCAATCCATTGGAGGCGGGATGGTATGGGGCTGACGTGTAATGTTTAACCCCATTGCTCTTTAAGAATTTCTTAAATTCCTCAGATACAAATTGCGGTCCATTGTCAGAACAGATCTGTTCTGGCAGGCCATTCCGAGCAAACATAGTCCTTAACACCGTGATGGTTTTTTCCGTCGTGGTGGTGGTCATCTTAATTACTTCTGGCCACTTGGAGTGGGCATCTACCGCTATTAGGAACATCGAATCCATAAATGGACCAGCAAAGTCGATGTGTACTCTTTGCCAGGGAGATGAGGGCCACTCCCATGGGTGCAGAGGAGCCTGTGGTGGCGCATTCTGAACCCTCTGACATCCTAGGCAATTCTTCGTGATCTCCTCTATGTCCCCATCGATGCCTGGCCACCACACAAACGCCCTTGCTAGATTCTTCATCTTTACGCCACCCAGGTGTCCTTCGTGCAGCTCCTTGAGTACCTTCTTTTGGAGTTTGGGTGGAATCACCACTCTAGACCCACACATCAGGGTTCTTCGACACACTGACAGTTGTTCTTTCCTCTGTGAGAATGCTTGCAGTGTTGGTTCGCACTGTGCTGGCCATCCCTCCACCGTTAAATCATAGACTCGTGAAAGAGTCGGGTCATTCCTTGTCTCATTCTCAATCATTGAGTTTGTTATCGGCAGACACTCCACTATTGATGAGTGGAACAACTCTACTGGGTCCACTGTCCTCGCTTCTTCTACCATCGGCAATGGCAAGCGTGATAGCCCATCAGCGTTTCCATACTGTTTGGACTGTTTGTATTCAATATCATACTGGTGTGCCCCAAGTAAAACTGACCATCTTTGTAACCTTTGTGCCGTCATGGTAGAAACGGCCTTGTTTGGGTTGAATATGGACACCAACAGCTGGTGGTCCGTCAGCAATGTGAACCTCTTACATTGCAAGTAATGGTTGAATTTCTTCACGCCCCACACAAGACTGAGGGCCTCCCTATCTATCTGGGCGTAATTTTGTTCCGCTGGTGTCAATGATCGGGACGCGAATGCCACCGGCCTTTCCGAGCCATTTGGTAGTCTGTGCGAAAGTACTGCCCCAATTCCGTACGGGGAAGCATCACAAGCTAGCCGAAGGGGTAATGCTGGGTTGAAATGAGCCAACACTTCTTCAGAGGTAATCAACTCCTTGCTCCTGCGAAAAGCCTTTTTGCATTCTTCACTCCACCTCCATGGTGTTTCTTTCCGCAACAGCTCATTTAGCGGATGCAGCACCGTAGATAAATTTGGCAGAAACTTGTGATAATAATTAATCAACCCCAAGAATGACCTTAGCTGTGACACGTTTCCTGGAGCGGGGGCCTTCACGACCGCTTCTATCTTTTCCGGTGACTTATGTAGTCCCTCTCGGTCAATGACATGACCGCAGTATGAGATCCGTTTTTGGAAGAACTCACACTTCTTGCGATTAACCCGAAGGCCATACTCCTTCAACCTGGTTAGTACCAGTTTCAAATTCGTGAGGTGTTCTTCCTCATCTTTTCCCGTGATTAGAATATCATCTAAGTAGCACTGCGTGCTTGGAATTCCTTGTAACACCTGTTCCATGGCCCTCTGCCAAATTGCTGGCGCCGAAGCTACTCCAAAGACCAGTCTATTATAGCGATACAAGCCTCTGTGAGTGTTGATGGTGAGGTATTGGCGTGACTCTTCCTCAACCTCCATCTGTAAATATGCCTGAGCCAAGTCTATCTTCGTGAAGTGCTTCCCTCCAGCCAATGAAGCAAAAATATCTTCAATCCGCGGAAGCGGGTATTGTACCGTGTGAAGTACCGGATTCACTGTGATCTTGAAATCTCCGCAGATACGGACCTTCCCCGGTCCCCCTGGCTTATTACTTGATGAGGATTTCATGACGGGAACAATGGGCGTGGCCCACTCACTCCAGTCCACTTTTGACAGGACCCCTGATCGTTCAAGTTCTTCTAGTTCTGCCTCTACTGCTGGTCGTATTGCGTACGGTACCGATCTGGCCTTAAAAAACTTTGGGCTTGCATGTTCTGCAATCTTGACCTTTGCTTTAATACCTCGCAGCGTTCCCAGTTCTTGCTGGAATACCTCTTTAGCTTCGTCTAATATTCTGGACAACCGTTCAGGTTTGACATCCTCTTTTTCGGACTCCACCGTCATGGTGTTTAGTACATGCCAGTCCATCTTTATTTTTTGGATCCACTCTCGTCCCAGAAGTGGTGGACCTCCCTCAGGCAACACATACAGATCTAACCGGTGGTGAACTTTATCCTGGTATCTCACCTTAACCTCTAGTTTTCCGATGGGGAATACTTTGTGCCCCGTGTATGTCTGCAGCACTAGATCCGTATTCCGTAGTGGAATATGCTTGAAAAACTTTTTATAGTCATGCTTATTCATGACAGTCAACGCCGATCCGGTGTCTACTTCCATTTTTACTTGGACCTTCTCAATCTGTAACGTTATCCAAATAGTTTGTCGGTCGGCTTCATTGCTCACGTTGTGGATTCTCAGACTGTCCAGTCCTTTGTGTTTGGCGTGTGAGTCCGACTTCTGTATCTTCAGACTCTTCCTAGTCGCCTCTTGTACCTTTCTGTACCATTTTTGTGAGGACTCGTTATTGTTGTACGTCGTTCCTGACCGGCACACTTTAGCTATGTGCCCGATCTTGCCACATTTCCGGCATTCTTGGTTTTTACCCCAGCAACGCTTCTGGTCGTGTGTTGTCTTCCCACAACGATAGCATTTCGTAGTCCTCGAGGTGATGTGGTCCACCCCTAGTGCCACCGCCTTCCGCTGCATTACCGCCGTTCCTTTTGCTGCGGCTTCGTATGATGCGGCTATAAGGACAGCCCTGTCAAGTGTGAGGTTGTTCTCTTCCAGTAGTCGCTTTTGCATCCCTTCTTTGGACAATCCACATACGAACTTGTCTCGCAGTGCCTCTGTCAGATTCCCTCCGAACTGGCAGTGTTTCGCTAGCCTCCGCAGTTCGACCAAGTATTCCGCGTTGCTTTCGTCTTTCTTCTGCGTTCTCGCATAGAATCTGAATCGTTCAGCCAGCTTCAACGGTGTGGGGTTCAAGTGATCCTTCAGCACTGCTACTATATCCTCGAAAGTCTGATCCGCCGGTTTAGCTGGAGAGAGAAGATGTTTCAACAACCCGAATGTTTTCGCACCCATCATGTTAAGTAAGGTTACAGCTTTTTCCTCCTTAGCTATTTTGTTAGCCTT
This sequence comes from Somniosus microcephalus, assembly GCF_052327205.1. Taxonomy (NCBI): domain Eukaryota; kingdom Metazoa; phylum Chordata; class Chondrichthyes; order Squaliformes; family Somniosidae; genus Somniosus; species Somniosus microcephalus. Next base: position 55,715 of record NW_028225625.1, on the reverse strand, counting down.
ACAATGTATCTCAATACGTTCCACGTACGTGGGCCAGTCTTCTATTTCGGAGTTAAAATCATTGCTGTCCCCACGCTTAGGCATCTTCCTTTCTTTGGGTACAACACAAATATTTCTTTAAATTCTTATGTATCTTTTTTTTTTTTTAAGATGGCGGCTTTTCCCGCGAATTTGGCGGTTTCCCGCTCTTCTGTCGGCTCCTCCGCCTAATGGCGGCTTCCCGCGTTTCTTCCTGGTGGAAGGGGTACGCTTTCCCCGCAGCGGACAGGTTCAGCCGCTGGGCTGGCTCTCGCACAGCTCCCCCTACTCGGCTCTGTCTTCTCCTCCCGCCCGCACGGCTCTACCGGCGCTGGGTACACCCCGTTAACGGAGGACAGTTCAGCCACTGGACTGGCTCCTCGCAGTCTCTCTCTCCGCACCCGGCTCTCACCCGCACGGTTCCCGTTTGCCTCCCCAGCCCTCTCGCAGACCGGTGTTTCCCTCCCCGGCTGCGGCTGGGTTTCTCTTCCCGCGCCTACTCGCAGGCTCAGCGCTTCGTGGCTGCGGTCGCTGCCCGGATTTTTCCCGCCGATCGCGGTCCGGCTGTCACCCGACGCCGTTGGACCCGACTTTTGACCGGCTCAGCTACCCCTCGACCGAGGTCGAGTGCTCTGCCCTTATCCTCCGGATATTCTCTACACCTTCCCCTACTCACAGTCTCTTCGGCCGCCTTGTTTCCAGCTGATCGGCTCACTCCGCACCGTGGTAGAAGGGTAGTCAGTGCCTGTTGCAGATGGAAGCTTTTATTGCTAAAGTCTTCCTCCTTTCTCCTGCTGCAGCCTCGTGTTTTCTTCCAGCAGCACGACGAGGGCGGTTGCCTCTCTTCGACGCTCTTCTTGCTTTGGTAATCTTGCCACAGGGTACGATCGGACTCGTCGCCACTGTAAAGTCTGTGGGTTGTGCAGTTAATAAATACACAGACTTCAGAAATAACAACAAACAGGTCTTTACTATTCGAAGGTCCGGGCGAATCTGCCCCAGTTATCCTGTCACAACACTTATATACTGGTGTGGTCACCGTCGGCACCACAGTATACAGAAGCCAAACAAGCAAAAGTAGTTCCCTTAAAGGTGAACGGTTACATACAATAATTTCCTTAAGGGTAGATGGGTACATACACTACAGTACTTGTAACCACAGTTGTCAGCGGTACGTCCCTTACTTTACTCTCGCAGAGTGAGACGGTACTTGTAACCCCAGTTGTCAGCGGTACGTCCCTTACTTTACTCTCGCAGAGTGAGACAGTACTTGTAACCGCAGTTGTCAGCGGTACGTCCCTTACTTTACTCTCACAGTGTGAGACAGTACTTGTAACCGCAGTTGTCAGCGGTACGTCCCTTACTTTACTCTCACAGAGTGAGACAGTACTTGTAACCACAGTTGTCAGTGGTACGTCCCTTACTTTACTCTCGCAGAGTGAGACAGTACTTGTAACCGCAGTTGTCAGCGGTACGTCCCTTACTTTACTCTCACAGTGTGAGACGGTACTTGTAACCACAGTTGTCAGCGGTACATCCCTTACTTTACTCTCGCAGAGTGAGACAGTACTTGCAACAATTTTGTTCTGGCGAATTGTCAGAGGTATGCTTAGCACTACCTGCAACTTCAAATTGTCAGAGGTATGCTTTAGACTTTTACTCCAAAGGTAATGCACTACTTGCAACTCATACCACGCCTATACGTCCACACATTTCATCCTAACCCCAAGACCGCTTGACTTATCCATTCAAACCTTTTAGTTCTTTGATTCCAAAGGGGGCGGTGGACACGAGACGGTGTTGCCTTGCCCTAACTGTACATGGTATTTAAAAGTACTCACGTTTTTGGCTCAGCTTCTCTCGCCCATGCCTCCCATCTGTGTGGATCCTGTTCATAAGAACATAAGAAATGGGAGCAGGAGTAGGCTAATCGGCCCCTCGAGCCTGCTCCGCCATTCAATAAGATCATGGCTTTTCTTAAGTATGGTCACCAAAACTGTATGCAGTATTCCAGGTGCGGTCTCACCAATACCTTGTACAACTGAAGCAATACCTCCCTATTTTTATATTCTATCCCCCTAGCAATGAAAGCCAACATTCCATTGGCCTTCTTAATCACTTGCTGCACCTGCATACTAACCTTTTGAGTTTCGTGCACCAGGACCCCCAGATCCCTTTGTACTTCAGTACTTTCCAGTTTCTTGCCATTAAGATAATAGCTTGCTCTACGATTTTTCCTGCCAAAGTGCATAACCTCACACTTTCCAGTATTGTATTCCATCTGCCAAATCTCTGCCCACTTACTTAGCCTGTCTATGTCCCCTTGCAGGTTTTTTATGTCCTCCTCACTCACTACTTTCCCTCCCATCTTAGTATCATCTGCAAACTTTGATATGTTACACTCGGTCCCCTCCTCCAAATTGTTAATATAGATTGTAAAGAGTTGGGGACCCAGCACTGACCCCTGCGGAACACCACTAGTTACTGATTGCCAGTCTGAGAATGAACCATTTATCCCAACTCTCTGCCTTCTGTTAGATAGCCAATCCTCTATCCATGCCAGAATATTACCCCCAATCCCGTGATTTTTTATCTTAAGCAATAATCTTTTGTGTGGCACCTTGTCAAATGCCTTTTGGAAGTCTAAATACACTACGTCCACTGGTTCACCTTTATCCACCCTATATGTTACTTCCTCAAAGAACTCCAGCAAATTTGTCAAACATGACTTCCCCTTCATAAAACCATGCTGACTTTGTCTTATTAAATTATGATTATCCAAATGTCCTGTTACTGTCTCCTTAATAATGGACTCCAAAATTTTACCTACCACAGATGTTAGGCTAACCAGTCTATAGTTTCCAGCCTTCTGTCTACTGCCCTTTTTAAATAAGGGTGTTACATTAGCAGTTTTCCAGTCTGCCGGGACCTTTGCTGAGTCCAGGGAGTTTTGGAAGATTATTACCAATGCATCCACAATCCCTACCGCCACTTCCCTCAAGACCCTAGTATGTAAGCCATCAGGTCCAGGTGATTTATCCGCCTTGAGTCCCATTATTTTACCCAGTACCACTTCCTTAGTGATTTTGATCGTGTTTATCTCCTCCCCCCCTATAGCCCCCTGCTTGTCAAGTGTTGGGATATTCTTGGTGTCCTCTACTGTAAAGACTGATACAAAATATTCATTCAGTGTTATTGCCATCTCCATATTTCCCACCATTAATTTCCCGGTCTCATCCTCTAAGGGACCAACATTTACTTTAGCCACCCTTTTTCTTTTTATATAACTATAAAAACTCTTACTATCTGTCTTTATATTTTTTGCTAATTTACTTTCATAATCTATCTTCCCTTTCTTAATCAATCTTTTTGTTATTTTTTGCTGTCTTTTAAAGTTTTCCCAATCCTCTATCCTCCCACTAGATTTGGCTACCTTATATGCCCTTGTTTTTAGTTGAATACTATCCTTAATTTCTTTACTTAGCCACGGATGGCTGTCTTTTCTTTTACACCCTTTTTTTCTCAGTGGAATATACTTTTTTTGGAAGTTGTAAAATAACTCCTTAAATGTACACCACTGATCATGTATCGTCTTATCCTTTAACCTATTTTCCCAATGCACTTTACTCAATTCCGCTCTCATACCTTCATAGTCTCCTTTATTCAAGCTTAGCACGCTTGTTTGAGATACAACCTCCTCACCCTCTAACTGAATATGGAATTCAACCATGTTATGGTCACTCATTCCAAGGGGATCCTTTACTAGGACATTTTTAATTAAACCTGTCTCGTTACACAGGACCAGATCTAAGGTTGCTTGCCCCCTGGTTGGTTCAGTTACATACTGCTCAAGAAACCCATCCCTAATACACTCAATGAACTCATCCTCAAGGCAGCCCTGCCCAATTTGATTCGTCCAATTTATATGATAGTTAAAATCCCCCATAATTATAGATGTTCCCTTATTACAAGCCTCAACTATTTCCTGATTGATACTCCGTCCAACCGAGTTGCGACTGTTCGGAGGCCTATATACTATGCCCACTAGTTTTTTTCCCCTTATTATTCCTTATCTCCACCCAAACTGTTTCATTATCCTGATCTTTTGACCCAATATCATTTCTCTGTATTACAGTGATTCCTTCCTTTATTAACATAGCCACCCCACCTCCCTTTCCTTCCTGCCTGTCCTTCCTGATTGTTAAATAACCTGGTATGTTTAATTCCCAGGCATTGTCACCCTGCAGCCATGTTTCTGTAATGGCCACAAGATCATACCCATATGTAGCTATTTGTGCCTTTAACTCGTCTATTTTGTTACGAATGCTACGTGCATTCAGATAGAGAACTTTCAAATATGTTTTGTGACACTTAGATCCTGCTTTTGCCCTTTTTATTACTTTACCTTTTACTCCACACCTTCTGCCCCTTCCTGACACGCTCTGGTTTTTAATTTCCCCACTGCTACCTAAGTCTTTGACCTTCTCTGTTGTCATTTTTATTATTTGTTCTCTAGGAAGCTCCCCCCCACTAGTTAGTTTAAAGCCCTCTCTACAGCCCTAGTTATATGATCCGCCAGGACTCTAGTCCCAGCACTGGCCAAGTGAAGCCCGTCCCAACGGAACAGCTCCCTCCTGTCCCAGTACTGGTGCCAGTGTCCCAGGAAGCAAAACCCATTTCTCCCACACCAGTCTTTGAGCCACGCATTTAACTCTCTTATTTTATTTGTCCTAGCCAAATTCGCTCGTGGCTCAGGTAATAATCCAGAGATTATTACCCTTGTGGTTCTGCTTTTTAATTTGGCCCCTAGCTGCTCAAACTCCCTCAGCAGAACCTCCTTCCTTGTCCTATCTATGTCGTTGGTACCAACATGGACCACGACAACTGGATCCTCCCCCTCCCACTCCAAGTTTCTATCCAGCCCAGAGGAGATGTCCTTAACCCTGGCACCGGGTAGGCAACACAGCCTACGGGACTCTCGCTCTTGGCTGCAGAGAACTCGATCCCCCTAATAATACTATCCCCTACCACTACAACATTTCTATTTACTCCCCCCTCTTGAATGGCCCCCCTCTCCACGGTGCTGTGGCCAGGTTGCTCATCCTCCCTGCAGCCCCTGCTTCCGTCCCCACAGGGAGTAAGAAGCTCGAACCTGTTGGACAAGAGCAAGGGCTGCGGCTCCTCCAACACTACCTTCTGGATCCCCGTACCTGCCTCACTCATAGTCACACCGTCTTGTCCCTGACCATGGGCTACATCTGAATTAATTAACTTCATAGGTGTGACCACCTCCTGATACACAGAGTCCAGGTACTTCTCCCCCTCCCTGATGTGTCGCAGTATCTGAAGCTCAGACTCCAGCTCATCAACACGGAGCTGGAGATCCTGTAGCAGCAGACACTTGTCACAGATGTAATCACCGTTAGCCTCAATGGGGTCTACCGGCTCCCACATCTCGCAACAGTAACACATCATCTGCTCCATTCTATGTAATTAATTATAAAAATTTTTATTTAATTAATTGGATTTAAATTAAATCAATCCCTCTAAATTACACCAGTTTAATGGTTAACCAACTGTCTCCCTTACAGCACAGACCCTAGAAAAAAACCGCCGAATTTAAGCTTGTAATAAAAAGAAGAAATACTCACCAACCAATCCAACCAATCACTTACCTGCTTCCTGGTGACGTCACTCTTGGATTATTTTTTACCTCTCTCCTCTGCTGTTGATTTGATATGCCTCTGGTCGCTGCCGGGTTATAGCTCCTCCTCCTGACCTCGCTGCTCACTCCTAGGTCCGATGCTGTACTCGGGCCTCTGGTCGCTGCCGGGTTATAGCTCCTCCTCCTGACCTCGCTGCTCACTCCTAGGTCCGATGCTGTACTCGGGCCTCTGGTCGCTGCCGGGTAGGCCATTTAGGACAGAAATTAGGAGGAATTTCTTCACCCAGAGAGTGGTGAACCTGTGGAATTCTCTACCACAGAAGGCAGTAGAGGCCAATTTATTAAATATATTCAAGAATGAGTTGGATATATTTCTTAAGGCTAAAGAGATCAAGGGGTATGGGGAGAAAGCAGGGACCGAGTACTGAATTTGGATGATCAGCCATGATCGCATTGAATGGCGGAGCAGGCTCAAGGGGCCGAATGGCCTACTCCTGCTCCTATCTTCTATGTTTCTATCTCTTATGCGGGAACTTATCGAAAGCCTTTTGAAAGTCCAAATACACCACATCCACTGGTTCTCCCTTATCTATTTTACCAGTTACATCCTCAAAAAATTCCAGTAGATTAGTCAAGCACGATTTACCTTTTGTAAATCCATGTTGACTTTGTCCAATCCGGTCACCGTTTTCCAAGTGCTCTGCTATTACGTCTTTTCTAATGGACTCTAGCATTTTCCCCACTACTAATGTCAGGCTTACCGGTCTGTAATTCCCCGTTTTCTCTCTACCACCTTTTTTGAACAGTGGGGTAACATTAGCTACCCGCCAATCCATGGGTACTGTTCCAGAGTCTATCGAATTTTGGAAGATGACCAGCAATGCATCTACTATTTCTAGGGCCACTTCCTTAAGTACCCTAGGATGTAGATTATCTTCTATGTTTCTATGTATTCAATCTTTCCTTGTAGCTGAAATTCTCTAGTCCTGGCAACATCCTCGTAAATCTCCCGTCTAGAGCAGTCACATCTTTCCTGCAATGGGGCGAGCAGAACTGCACGCAGCACTCTAGCCGGTGGCCTAACTGGTGTTTTGTACAGTTCAAGCAGAACCTCCCTGCTCTTACATGATACAGAGAGAGGCACTGCCCCTTTAAATACCTGGGGGGGCACCCATTCCCCTTTAAATGGCCAAGCAATTGTTTTTGTTGAAAAGGGGCCACAGTCCCCTTTGACTCACCACCCCCCCTCCCCTCTCTCACCCACCACAAATACTCACAAGAGAGAGAGAGGAGGAAGAATGCTGGTCTTTGTCCCTTTAAAAGTGGCTGCCCACCAAAATGGTCACAGCACCAGGGCTCTTTGTTCTGGATAAAAGTCAAAAAGAGAAAAGGTTCACTTATTTTTAAATGAATGCAGTTGATGAATAGCCTTGCAATAAAGGTAATGTAAAGGAATAAACACTCACAAGCTGGGTTTTTTTCCACCCCCTCCTCCCCTTCCCTTTAACAGCTCCTGCAGACAATGAAAGCAGGAAAGCGGCCTGCAGCCCACCAAGGTCCCGCCCCCTCCCTCCCGCGCCGCCATTGGTTGGAGGACCGTCAGCCCGCCCGGTCCTCCCAGCGTTTTCCTCGCTCCTGATTGGCGGGCACTTCGTGTCAATCAACCCCCCTCCGCTTACGCGCTGACGCCAGCACGCAACGCCAAGGGGTCGGTTGGATCGGCGCACGCCACCGCAAGGTAAAAAAAGACACCCCACACAAATGAGGAAAAACAATAATAATAATAATCGCACTTTAGCGGGGAGGAGGTTGGGGGAATTAATGAGTGTTTTCAATTTGTTTCGCAAAAAAAACTTTGAAAACCTTCCCAACGGTGCGAGGCGGGCTGCGCATGCGCTCCAGCCGGACACGCCCACTTGCCTTCCCCTGCACCAATCACAGCGCGGGCAGGCGCTTCTCTCAATCGTCCCCTGTCAATCACCCTCCCTTCCCCTCGTGGTGTCGAGGCTGTCAGTACGCCTGCGCGGGTCCTCCGGGGAGCAGAGGCCGGGTAAAGTGAAGTGTTGGGGAATCGATTTAAATCGAGGTGAGGGGGGAGCGGAGAGCGAGATTATAAAGTAAAAGACGAGAAAAAACCAAACCTGAGAGTCGGGCGGGCGGGACCTCCGCGGACGCCGAACGGAGCGGATTGAGCCGCGCGGGATGGTGGAGTGAGGCGGAACAATGTGATTCTGACTGACGGGAGCTCTGACCAATAGGAAGAGTGCTGCGCTGGGAGGACTGAACTGGGCGGCCTGGTCCTCCAACCAATGGCGGCGTGGCAAGGGGGCGGGGCCTCCTCTCCAGCTCAGGTGCGCTGGGGCCGATTGTGACGCGCTGTCCCCAGGTGAGAGCAGCTCAGTCAGCACAGAGCTGGGGCTGGAATCTGGGAGAGGGGCCGCAGGCAGCGGGCCTGGCAAAGGGGCACAAGCTTCACAATACAAGCTTCTTTCAAATGCACAATTGTTTCCTACAGGCAGCCTTGGTCACTCTGCAAAAAAAACTGTTTAACAATTCATCATAACTCCACTGCTTCAGGAGAGGCGTAGCGTGCAAAAGCAAGGAAGTTATGATGAAACTGTGTAAAAGACTGGAGTCAGCTGTGGCTCAGTGGATAGCAGAGTCAGAAGGTTGTGGGTTCAAATCCCGCTCCAGGGACTTGAGCATATAAAGCGAGGCTGACACTCCAGTGCGGTGCTGAGGGAGCGCCGCACTGTCGGAGGGGCAGTACTGAGGGAGCGCCGCACTGTCGGAGAGGCAGTACTGAGGGAGCGCCGCACTGTCGGAGGGGCGGTATTGGGGGAGCACCGCACTGTCGGAGGGGCAGTACTGAGGGAGCGCCGCACTGTCGGAGGGGCGGTATTGGGGGAGCACCGCACTGTCGGAGGACAGTACTGAGGGAGCGCCGCACTGTCGGAGGGGCAGTACTGAGGGAGCACTGAACTGTCGGAGGGGCAGTACTGAGGGAGGGCTGAACTGTCGGAGGGGCAGTGCTGAGGGAGCGCTGAACTGTCGGAGGGGCAGTACTGAGGGAGCGCCGCGCTGTCGGAGGGGGAATACTGAGGGAGCGCTGCACTGTCGGAGGGGCAGTACTGAGGGAGCTCCGCACTGTCGGAGGGGCAGTACTGAGGGAGCACTGAACTGTCGGAGGGGCAGTACTGAGGGAGCGCCGCACTGTTGGAGGGGCAGTACTGAGGGAGCGCAGTACTGAGGGAGCACCGCACTGTCGGAGGGGCAGTACTGAGGGAGCACCGCACTGTCGGAGGGGCAGTACTGAGGGAGCACCGCACTGTCGGAGGGGCAGTGTTGAGGGAGCGCCGCACTGTCGGAGGAGCAGTGCTGAGTAGCACGGAGTCCAGTTCTACGGAGTACTGCTTCTACAGAGTACTTAACTCGGAGATTGGGTGAGTGAGCGAATTCGAGCGGTGGGGGTAAGAGGAGCTGCTTGATACGTAAAAAAAATAAACAACGAGAATTTAATTAGGACTGTGGGCTAAGTTACAGTAAAGATCTAAAGCATATAACTAAATGTAGTAAATTAAAGAAGGTTATTACCTAGTTTAAAAACCATTAATAGACAATTGGGTATTTCATAACTTGAAAACCTAATTAGTTAAATAAAATACAATGGAGATGGCAGGGCAGGTGATGTGTTGCAGCTGTAGCATGTGGGAGCTGGTGGACCCCAGTGTGATCCACAGCAACCACATAGAGTCATAGAGGCACAGAAGGAGGCCATTCGGCCCATCGAGTCCGAGCCGGCTCTCTGTGGAGCAATCCAGTCAGTCCCACTCCCCCGCTCTATCCCCGTAGCCCTGCAAGTTTATTTCCCTCAAGTGCCTATCCAGTCTCCCCTTGAAAACATCGAGTGTCTCCGCTTCCACCACTTCCGTCGGCAGTGAGTTCCAGGTCCTCACCACTCGCTGCGTAAAAAAGTTTTTCCTCACATCCCCCCTGTATTTCTTGCCCAAAACCTTAAATCTGTGTCCCCTAGTCCTTGTAGCGTCAACTAGTGGGAACAGCCTTTCCCCGTCTAGCCTATCCAAACCGGTCATAATCTTGTACACCTCTGTCAAATCACACCTCAACCTCCTTTGCCCTAATGAAAACAAATCTAGCTTCTCCAACCTGTCCTTGTAGCTAAGATCCCCCATCCCCGGAACCATTCTGGTAAATCTCCTCTGCACCCTCTCAAGGGCCTTCACATCCTTCCTAAAGTGTGGTGACCAGAAGTGTCTGCAGCTCGAGGAACTTCGGCTCAGAGTTGATGAGCTGGAGTCCGAGCTTCGGACACTGCGATACATCAGGGAGGGAGAAAGTTACCTGGACACTTTGTTCCAGGGGGCAGTCACACCCCTTAGGTTAAATCCTTCAGATTTGGTCCGTGGTCAGGGACAGGAGGCTGTGACTACGAGTGAGGCAAGTATGGGGATCCAGAAGGTAGCATTGGAGGAGCCTCAGCCCTTGCACTTGTCCAACAGGTACGAGGTTCTTGCAGCCTGCGTGGACGAGAGCAGGGACTGCAGGGAGGATGAGCAAACTGACCACGGCACCGTGGTACAGGGGGCCATTCAAGTTGGGGGAGTAAAAAGGAATGTAGTAGTGGTAGGAGACAGTATAGTTAGGGGGATAGATACTGTTCTCTGTAGCCGAGAGCGTGAGTCCCGAAGGCTATGTTGCCTGCCCGGTGCCAGGGTTAAGGACATCTCCTCTGGGCTGGAGAGGAACCTGGAGTGGGAGGGGAAGGATCCAGTTGTTGTGGTCCACACAGGTACCAATGACATAGGTAGGGCTAAGAAAGAGGTTCTACTGGGGGAGTACGAGCAGCTCGGGGCTAAATTAAAAAGCAGAACCACAAAGTAATCTCTGGATTACAAAGTGAGCCACGAGCAAATTGGCATAGGGTCAATAAGATGAGAGAGTTGAATGCGTGGCTCAGGGATTGGTGTGGGACAAATGGGTTTCGATTCATGGGGCACTGGCAGCAGTATTGGGGAAAGAGGGAGCTGTTCCGTTGGGACGGGCTTCACTTGAAGCGTGCGGGGACCAGTGTCCCGGTGAATCGAATAACTAGGGCTGTAGATAGGGCTTTAAACTAAATAGTGGGGGGGGGGGAGGGTTCAGGTGAGGGGGAACCTAGTAATTTAAAGAGAAAGGACAAGGCAATAGTGCAGGGTAGCGATAGGGGTAATGATAACCAGAGTGTGACAGGAAGGGACAGAGTGTACAAGCATAAGAGTGTACCAGCAAATAAGATCAGAGCAGGAAAAATGGTAAAAAGATAAAATTAAAGGCTCTTTATCTGAATGCACGCAGCATTCGTAACAAGATAGATGAGTTGACGGCACAAATAGAAATAAATGGTTATGATCTGATCGCCATTACAAAGACGTGGTTACAAGGTGACCAAGGCTGGGAACTGAATATTCAGGAGTATTTGACATTTCGGAAGGATAGGCAGAAAGGAAAAGGAGGTGGGGTAGCTCTGTTAATAAAGGATGAGATCAGTACAGTGGTGAGAAATGATCTTGGCTCGGAAGATCAAGATGTAGAATCGGTTTGGGTGGAGATAATAAGAAATAATAAGGGAAAGAAGTCACTGGTGGGCGTGGTCTATAGGCCCCCCTAACAGTAGCTACACTGTGGGACAGAGTATAAATCAAGAAATAATGGGGGCTTGTAAGAAAGGTACTGCAATAATCGTGGGTGATTTTAATCTTCGAATCAAATTGGCAAAGGTAGCCTTGAGGACGAGTTCATAGAGTGTATTCAGGACAAATTCTTGGAACAATATGTTGTGGAACCCACCAGGGATCAGGCTATTTTAGATCTGGTAATGTGTAATGAGACAGGATTAATTAATGATCTCGCAGTAAAGGATCCTCTCGGGAACCTGCTCATTACATGATCGAATTTCACAATCAGTTTGAGGGTGAGAAACTTGAGTCTGAAACTAGTGTCTTAAACTTAAATAAAGGCCATTACAAGGGTATGAAGACAGAGTTGGCTAAAGTGGACTGGGAAAATAGATTAATTCAATTCAATTCAATTTTATTTGTCATATATGCAGCAGACGTGTGTACTGCACAATGAATTGTTGATTTTTACGAGTTCTCCCAACATTGGAATAAATATGGCATAACAATGATAAAAATACTAATAGAAATACAGTAATAATAAATAAAACAACAGTAATAAATAATAAATTATTCGTTCATGAGTCTTATGGCCTGGGGGTAGAAGCTGTTTCGAAACCTGCTGGTACGAGACCGTATGCTTCGGTATCTCTTACCGGACAGGAGCAGGGCAAAGAGGTTGTGGCTGGGGTGGCTTGCGTCTTTAATGATTCTCAGGGCCTTCCCCCGGCACCTCTCGGGGTAGATATCCTGGACAGCAGGTAGTTTAATTCCTATAGTGTGTTGTGCAGCTTTCACTACCATCTGTAGAGCCTTGCGGTCTGTGGCGGTGCAGTTGCCATACCAGGTAGTGATGCAGCCGGACAGGATACTTTCGATGGTGCACCGGTAGAAGTTGGTGAGAATCTGGGGGGCCATTCCAAATTTCTTCAGTCTCCTGAGGAAGAACAGGCGTTGGCATGCCTTCTTCGTTACGACGTTGATGTGATGTGACCACATTAAGTCCTCCGTAATGAATACACCCAGGAATTTGAAGCTGCTGACCCTCTCCACCTCAGCCCCTTCGATGTAGATTGGGGTGTGTCCCTCGCCCTGCCACTTCCTGTAATCCACGATCATCTCCTTTGTTTTGCTGATGTTGAGGGAGAGGTTGTTGTACTTGCACCATTCTGCTAGAGCTCTTGCCTCCTCCCTGTAGCCTTTCTCGTCGCCATCTGTGATCAGGCCTACAACGGTAGTGTCATCAGCAAACTTGATGATGGAGTTGGAGTTGTGCGTGGCCACGCAATCGTGAGTAAACAGGGAGTACAGAAGGGGGCTGAGCACACAACCCTGGGGAGCTCCCGTGTTCAGGATCAGTGTGGAGGAGGTGTTACTGCCTATTTTCACCACCTGGGGTCTGCCCGTCAGGAAGTCCAGGATCCAGTTGCATAGGGAGGTGTTAAGTCCTAGCTCACTGAGCTTGTTGACAAGCTTGGAGGGGATAATGGTATTGAATGCTGAACTATAATCAATGAATAACATTCTCACATAGGTGTTCCTCTTATCCAGGTGTGATAAGGCAGTGTGCAGTACAGTGGCGATGGCATCATCCCTAGATCTGTTTGGGCGGTAGGCAAATTGGAGTGGGTCCAGTGTGTCAGGTAGTAACGAGTTGAGGTGGGTTTTGACCAGCCTCTCAAAGCACTTCATGATGACAGAAGTGAGTGCTATGGGGCGGTAGTCGTTTAAACAGGTTACTTGTTTTTTGGGGGACTGGAATAACCGATGTCATCTTGAAGCAGGTGGGGACTACAGACTGGTACAGTGAACGGTTGAATATATCCATAAACTCGGCTGCCAGCTGGTCAGCGCATGTTCTAAGGACACGCCCAGGGATTCCATCTGGACCGGGTGCTTTGTGGGTGTTCACTCTCTTAAAGGTCTTGCTCACGTCAGCCACGGAGATTAAAAGGTAAGACGGTAGATAAACAGTGGCAGACATTTAAGGAGATATTTCATAACTCTCAGCAAAGATATATTCCAATGAGAAGGATGAACTAAGGAAGTTAAGGAGGTTATCAAATTGAAGGAAAAGGCGTACAATGTTGTGAAGATTAGTGGTAGGCCAGAAGATTGGGAGATTTAAAAAACTTGGAAAGGATAACAAAAAATAATAGCGAGAAGATGAATTATGAGAGTAAACTGGCAAGAAATATAAAAACAGACAGTAAGAGCTTCTACAAGTATATAAAAAGTGTGGTGTATGTGCCTTTAAGAGCCCCAGGTGTGCGTAATGCCGGTAATTGCCACTTGGGCTATATAAGCCTGTGTATTGTGTATATCCTTTAGAAACCCCCCCCCCCCCCCCAGACTTGCTTAGTAAATACCTATGAACCAACTCCTGTCTTCAGTGTCTTTATCTACACATGGACACTACAGTGGCGACGAAGTGGAAACGGACTTACCTGCAATTCGGCAGCACCTCAAGGACATCAATTCCTCCAGCGTCCAGAAGACTCAAGGAAGTAAGAGAAACTGTGGTTTCACCAGCTGGCCAAGCTGGTGACAGGTACTGCGCTAATCCTTCCTGGGCGTCAGGCTGGAGCTCCAGCGGCGGGCTCTACAGCTGAGACAGGCAGCAAAATTGGAGGCAAGCAATAACGGACTGGGAGGGTGCACTCGAGAGACGGCCGGCGCGGCAAGCAGGTCAGCGTTTAGACCTCCGTCGGGAACGAGTCTCCAACAGTGAATAAATGGAAACCACAGTAAAACAGCGTTGTTATCGGTAGCAGCGGCGGGAAAGCGCGGGAAACGCCATATCTTTTCTGAAATGCCTAAATCTGGTAATATTGAGGCTTTTGATGGCGAAATAGAAGATTGGACCACATACGTGGAAAGAGTAGAGGTTTATTGCACTGCAAATGGAATAACAGATGAAAAAAAAGCTTCAGTACTTCTGAACTTAATGGGCGCGAAGACATACGGGCTGTTACGAAATTTAATCACTCCAGCCAAACCAAAGGACAAGACTTTTAAAGAAATTGTTGATACCCTGCAGGAGCATTTAAACCCAACACCGCTGCTGATAGCGGAACGATTCAAGTTCTTCAAGAGAAATCAACACAAGAATGAAAGTAACGCTGATTACCTAACCGAATTAAGAAAGCTATCAAAGTACTGCCAATTCGGAGCAGGACTATCGGATTATCTTCGAGACAAATTTGTTTGCGGTCTCTTAAGTGAAGGAACACAAAAAAGACTGCTTTCTGAAAAAGATTTAACATTGGACAAAGCTTTCAGTATGGCTGTATCATACGAAGCAGCAGCAAAAGGAGCTGCAGAGATACAACAAGAGACACAGGACTTCGGCACCCATAAAATGACACAGGAGTTCGGAAGATGTTATCGCTGCGGCAGATCCACCCATAACCAGAGGGACTGCTGGTTCAAGGGCAAGCATGCAGGCAATGTGGTAAGATTGGACACATTGCACGGGTATGCCAATCTGGACAAAATAAATCCACTGACAGAAAACAAAAAATCAATAAAGAAAAGTACAGGAAGGTACAAATGATAACGGACAATAGCTCCGAAGACCAGAATAGCGATAGTGACTCCGAAAACAAGAGACTAAGCTGTCTCAAATTACATAATGTACTTGCCAAAGAGGATTACCAAACCATTTGGGTTACCCTCACAATAGCAGGGTCCCCAGTTAAAATGGAGCTAGATACAGGATCAGCTCTAACCGTAATAAATCAACGAGATTACGAGAGGCTATTTTCGCATATACCTCTAAAAGACACATCCATTATCTTAAAAACATATACGGGGCAGAAAGTCTACCCCAAAGGAAAAATAAGGGTGCCTGTGGTATACAACGGCAAAGAAATACAAAAGTTGTATTTATACATTCTACAAGATGGTGGTCCACCGTTGTTGGGACGTGAATGGATAAGGAAGATACGTTTAGACTGGCACTCCATTCAGGCACTGACGGTGACCAGTAAGGAAAAAAAACAATGATGACATCATACCTGAACGATTAAAAGACATCTTGACCAACGCCAAAGAAGTGTTTCAAGAGAAACTAGGAACCTTGAAAGGCATCACCGCCTCAATAAAAGTGGAAGATACAGCAATTCCAAAATTTTTTAAGGCAAGACCGGTGCCATACGCAATACGTCCGGCAGTCGAGGCAGAGCTGAAGAATTTGGAAAAGGCAGGCGTATTATCCAAAATAGATTGGAGCGAATGGGCAACACCCATTGTTCCAGTCATGAAAAAAACATTGAAAAATAACTCTGAGGAACAGAAAAAAATTCGCATCTGTGGGGACTTTAAGGTGACTGTAAACCCGGTCCTTCACACGGTACAGTATCCTCTTCCGAGGATAGAAGATATTTTCACCTCACTATCCGGAGGGAAACGTTTCACGAAAATTGACTTGGCACAGGCATATCTACAGATGGAGGTTGAGGAGACCTCTAAAAAGTATCTCACAATAAACACACACAAAGGCCTGTACCAGTACAATCGACTGGTTTTTGGAATAGCATCAGCTCCAGCTATCTGGCAAAGAGCTATGGAGCAAGTCCTGCAAGGGATTCCGGGAACTCAATGCTACCTAGACGACATCCTTATAACAGGAGAAAACGACAACGAGCACCTTGCCAATTTGGAGCAGGTGCTCACTAGGCTGAAAGAACGGGGCCTACGAGCAAATCGCCCCAAGTGCGAATTTTTCCAAAATCAGATATCATATTGTGGCCACATAATTAATAAGGAAGGGTTGCATAAGTCACCTGAAAAAAATTGAAGCAGTTATAAAAGCCCCAGCACCTGAAAATGTTTCACAATTAAGGTCATTCCTGGGATTAATAAATTACTATCATAAATTTTTACCGAACTTATCAACTATTCTACACCCTCTTAATGATCTTCTACAGACAGGAGCGATTTGGAAATGGAACGAAGACTGTAAACGTGCCTTCCATAAATGTAAAGACTTAATCACATCCGAGAAAATTTTGGCTCATTACAACCCATCACTACCAATCACACTGGCGTGCGATGCATCCCCTAACGGCATAGGAGCGGTATTGTCCCATAGATTCCCTGATGGCTCGGAACGGCCGATAGCTTTTGCGTCACGCTCATTGAACTCAGCTGAGCGTAACTATGCCCAGATAGACAGGGAAGCACTCAGCCTGGTATGGGGAGTGAAGAAATTCAACCATTACCTACACGGACAAAAATTCACCTTGCTGACTGACCATCAACCCCTCATCTCCATATTCAACCCTAAAAAAGGTGTCCCCATTATGACGGCACAAAGACTACAGAGGTGGTCCCTTTTTCTAGGGGCACACCAATACAACATGGAATATAAAGGATCAAAACAGCATGGGAATGCTGACGGTTTATCACGCCTACCGTTGCCAACGATAGAAGAGGCACCTACAGTAGACCCAGTAGAGATATTCCACTCTACCATAGTGGAACGTCTACCGGTGACAAATTCTGCCATTGAAAGGGAGACAAGAAATGACCCTACTCTCTCACGGGTCTACGATTTAACAGTGAAGGGATGGCCAGCACATGGTGAACCACTGTTGCCAGCATTCTCGCAAAGAAAACAGCTGTCAGTGTGCCGAGGAACCTTGATGTGTGGATCCAGAGTGGTGATTCCACCCAAACTCCAGGATAAAGTGCTAAAGGAGCTTCACGAGGGGCATCTGGGTGGAGTGAAAATGAAGAACCTAGCTAGGGCGTTTGTATGGTGGCCAGGTATCGATGGAGACATCGAAGACATGACCAAGAGCTGCCTAGGGTGCCAGAAGGTCCAAAATGCTCCGCCACAGGCCCCTCTACATCCATGGGAGTGGCCCTCATCTTCCTGGCAAAGGGTGCACATCGACTTTGCTGGTCCATTTATGGACTCAATGTTCTTAATCGCAGTTGATGCACACTCCAAGTGGCCGGAGGTAATAAAGATGTCCTCCACCACCACGGAAAAAACCATCACAGTATTAAGGACCATATTTGCCAGGAATGGGCTGCCGGAGCAGATATGTTCTGATAATGGACCGCAATTTGTGTCCGAAGAATTCAGAAAGTTCTTAAAGAACAATGGGGTAAAGCACTACACGTCCGCCCCATACCATCCCGCCACCAATGGATTGGCTGAAAGGTTTGTCCAGACCTTCAAGAAGGCCATCAAGGCCATGGGTAATGAAGACATAAAACTTCAGCACAAGGTGGATAACTTCTTATTTGCATATAGGAATGCGACGCATATGGTTACTAACCAAACTCCCGCCATGATGTTCTACAATAGAAACCTAAGATGCCGGCTGGATTTGGTCAAGCCCAACATCCGAAGGGACGTGGAGAACCGGCAGTTTCAGGGCATGAATGAAAGGCCAACTAGGGCCTTCCAGATAGGCCAACCGGTTTTGGCCCGGGACTACCGTACCGAGAAATGGCAGCCTGGAACTATCTGCACACGATTAGGACCACTGATGTATACCGTGGACATCGGAGACAGCATAATAAGGCGCCATGCTGACCAAATCATCAAGTCATCCGAAAAGGGACAACCTACACCACCACTCTATACATCTAACGATGAAGTAGAGATACCCATATCTACCTCCGATCCGGTGATACTGGAGCCCGATGAACCCGACACTGGCCTTCAAGCCGAATCAGCCTTGCCAGAAGAACCTACTACACCACCAGAAACTACTACACCCCCGAGGCGTTATCCGGACCGAGTCAGGAAGCCTCCTGAGAGACTAACTTATAATTAATTAATACAGCAATGTATATTATTTTGCATATAACATGTAATTAATAATTACTTAAAATATGATGTACTAGTTAGCTAGAAGGGGAGGAATTGTGGTGTATGTGCCTTTAAGAGCCCCAGGTGTGCGTAATGCCGGTAATTGCCACTTGGGCTATATAAGCCTGTGTATTGTGTATATCCTTTAGAAACCCCCCCCCAGACTTGCTTAGTAAATACCTATGAACCAACTCCTGTCTTCAGTGTCTTTATCTACACACGGACACTACAAAAAGGAAGAGAGTAGCTAAAGTAAACGTTGGTCCCTTAGAGGATGAGACTAGGGAATTAATAATGGGAAACGAGGAAATGGCAGAGACGTTGAACAAATATTTTGTATCTGCCTTCATGGGACAAGACACTAAAAGCATCCCAATAATAGTGGAAAATCAAGGGGCAAAAGGGAGGGAGGAACTTGAAACAATCACTATCACTAGAGAAAAAGTACTAGGCAAACTAATGGGACTACAGGCTGACAAGTCCCCTGGACCTGATGGCCTGCATCCTAGGTTGACTCCTGGGATGAAGGGGTTGTCTTATGAGGAAAGGTTGAGCAGGTTGGGCCTATACTCATTGGAGTTTCGAAGAATGAGAGGTGATCTTATTGAAACATGCAAGATTCTGAGGGGGCTTAACAGGGTGGATGCTGAGAGCCAGCACGTGAGTGCAAAAGACAAGGCTGAAGCGTTTACAACCATCTTCAGCCAGAAGTGCCGAGTGGATGATCCATATCGGCCTCCTCCTGCAGTCCCCACCATCACAGAAGCCAGTCTTTAGCCAATTCGATTCACTCCACGTGATATCAAGAAGCGGCTGAGCGCACTGGATTCAGCTGTTGTGGAGTATTTTAAACCAACCCTCGACACAAGGTTTTAGATCGATAGTCAAGTTGTCTTTATTGCACCGGTGGGGAAACAGTCTGCTCTGTCTTAGCCAGACCTTTCCAAATTGGTACAGCAAACACGACATTTTTATACATTACAACACACGTCAAAATTCATTCCTGCCACCTGATTGGACCTTGGCCCGCATGCATCTTCACTGATTGGTTGCCTATGCCGCGTTACATTAAAGTACCGCCTTTATTATTGGCCGTTATCCCCAAGCTTTTGTTTCACCTATGACCTTTGTTTATGCCAGATGGGTCTCATTGTACTTCTGACTCATTGTCCTCCTTTCCTGCCTCTCTCTGTCCTCCTTTCCTGCCTCTCTCTGTCCTCCTTTCCTGCCTCTCTCGGCCTCTTTTACTTCCAACTCATTGTTTTACTTTCCTGCCAGAACAGAACTTACATCCTCTCGGCCTCTTATGGTTCCATGTCCGGCAATGTTATCTCCACTGCCAATTCAGCAACTTAGAAAAAGCTTACTACTGCAAAGAATGGTCTTTATTACACTAGTCAGTGAAACTGCCAGCGATGTCAGTTTAACTCTTTCCCCACTACACAGACACACACACATACAGTCAGACAGACACACAGATACTCACAAAAATACAGTCAGACACACACTCAGATTTTTTCTGCATGAACATTTTATTATTAATTTCAAAGACTTTAAGAAAAAGGTGGGAGTGGTGGGCGGAGGGCTCTTAAAGGGACAGGGACTCTCCTTTTCAATGTGATTTTTATTAAAGGGACCGAGTCCCTCCTTGCCTGTGGAGGACCAGTTTTAAAAGGACAGCATCTTGAAATCCGGTGCTGTCTGCATGTGACCCACCTCCTCCCAATTTCCTGCCAAGCGATCCCTGTGGGCACCACTCCACTCTAGGAGTGGCTCCTAGAATCATACAGCACAGAAGGAGGCCATTCAGCCCATCATGCCTGTGCCGGCTCTTTGAAAAAGCTCTCCATTTAGTCCCACTCCCTCTGCTCTGTCCCCATAGCCCTGCAATTTTTTCCCCTTCAAGTATTTATCCAATTCCCCAGTGAACGTTATTATTGACTCTGCTTCCACCGCCCTTTCAGGCAGCGCATTCCAGATCACAACAACTCGCTGCGTCAATAAAATTCTCCTCACTTCGCCTCTGGTTCTTTTGTCAATGACCTTAAATCTGTGTCCTCTGGTTACCGACCCTCCTGCCACTGGAAACAGTTTCTCCTTATAAGCTACAGCTATACAAAGCCCTGGTTAGACCCCAGAGAGTCATAACGGCACAGAAGGAGGCCATTCGGCCCATCCAGTCCATGCCGGCGCTCTATACAATCCAGTCAGTCCCATTCCCCCGCTCTATCCCCGTAGCCCTGCAAGTTTATTTCCCTCAAGTGCCTATCCAGTCTCCCCTTGAAAACATTGAGTGTCTCCGCTTCCACCACTTCCGTCGGCAGCGAGTTCCAGGTCATCAACACTCGCTGCATAAAAAAGTTTTTCCTCACCTCCCCCCTGTATCTCTTGCCCAAAACCTTAAATCTGTGTCCCCTAGTCCTTGTACCGTCAACTTGTGGGCACAACCTTTCCCCGTCTAGCCTAACCAAACCCGTCACAATCTTGTACACCTCTGTCAAATCACCCCTCAACCTCCTTTGCTCTAATGAAAGCAAATCCAGCTTCTCCAACCTGTCCTTGTAGCTAAGATCCCCCATCCCCAGAACCATTCTGGTAAATCTCCTCTGCACCCTCTCAAGGGCCTTCACACCCTTCCTAAAGTGTGGTGACCAGAACTGGACGCAATACTCCAGTTGTGGCCTAACCAGCGCTTTATAAAGGTTCAGCATAACTTCTCTACTTTTGTACTCAATACCTCTATTTATGAAGCCCAAGATCCCATATGCTTTGTTAACCACTCTCTCAATATGTCCCGCCACCTTCAGGGACCTACGCACATTAACTCCCTGGAGCACTGTGTACAGTTCTGGGCACCGCACCTCAGAAAGGATATATTGGCCTTGGAAGGAGTGCAGCGCAGATTCACCAGAATGTTACCCGGGCTCCAAGGGTTAGATTATGAGGGAGAGATTACATAAACTAGGCTTGTGTTCCCTGGAATCTAGAAGGTTAAGGAGTGATTTAGGATTTTGAAAGGAATTGGTAGAGTAGATAGAGAGAAACTTTTGGGTTTAAATGCTCCTGCAGGGTATCAACAATTTCTTTAAAAGTCTTGTCCTTTGGTTTGGCTGGAGTGATTAAATTTCGTAACAGCCCGTATGGGTGGGCTCAGAGGAAGAGACCAGGAAGCTCCAGAGCGATTTGGACAGACTGGGCGATTGGGCGGATAAATGGCAGATGCACTATAATGTGGACAAGTGCGAAGTTATCCACCTTGGGTGCAGGAACGGGAGGGCAAATTATTATTTAAATGGCAATAGATTGGGAGAGGGGGAAGTACAGAGAGACCTGGGTGTTCTTGTACACCAGTCACTGAAGGCGAGCATGCAGGTGCAACAGGCGGTCAAGAAGGCAAACGGTATGCTGGCCTTCATAGCAAAAGGGTTAGAATACAGGAACAGGGATACCTTGCTGCAGCTGTACAGGGCACTGGTGAGACCACACCTCGAGTACTGTGTACAGTTTTGGTCGCCTCATCTGAGGAAGGATGTTCTTGCCATGGAGGGGGTGCAGCGGCGATTCACCAGGCTGATACCAGGAATGGCGGGAATGACCTATGAGGAGAGACTATGTAGTTTAGGGATGTACACACTGGAGTTTAGAAGATTGAGAGGGGACCTCATAGAAGTGTATAAAATTCTGACAGGTCTAGACAGACTGGATGCAGAAGGAATGTTTCCCTTGGCGGGTGAGAACAGAACTAGAGGACATAATTTAAGGATAAGGGCTAAACCATTTAGGACAGAGATGAGGGGGAATTTCTTCACTCAGAGAGTGGTGAACCTGTGGAACTCATTGCCACACAGGGCAGTGTACGCCAGCTCATTAAATATATTTAAGAGGGAATTAGATATATTTCTACGGGCAAAAGGGGTTAAGGGTTACGGAGAGAAGGCGGGGACGGGATACTGAATTAAAGGATCAGCCATGATCTCATTAAATGGCGGAGCAGGCACGAAGGGCCGAATGGCCTACTCCTGCTCCTATCTTCTATGTATCTATGTATCTATGTCTTCGCGCCCATTAAGTTCAGAAGTACTGAAGCTTTTTTATCATCTGTTATTCCATTTGCAGTGCAATAAACCTCTACTCTTTCCACGTATGTGGTCCAATCTTCTATTTCGCCATCAAAAGCCTCAATATTACCAGATTTAGGCATTTCAGAAAAGATATGGCGCTTCCCGCGCTTTTTTTTTTTCTCTCTGTAGCAACGATATGGCGCTTCCCGCGCTTTCCCACCGCTGCTACCGATAACTGGTTTCCGTTTATTCACTGTTGGAGACTCGTTCCCGACGGAGGTCTAAACGCTGACCTGCTTGCCGCGCCGGCCGTCTCTCGAGTGCACCCTCCCAGTCCGTTATTGCTTGCCTCCGATTTCGCTGCCTGTCTCAGCTGCAGAGCCCGCCGCTGGAGCTCCAGCCTGACGCCCAGGAAGGATTAGCGCAGTACCTGTCACCAGCTTGGCCAGCTGGTGAAACCACAGTTTCTATTACTTCCTTGAGTCTTCTGGACGCTGGAGGAATCGATGTCCTTGAGGTGCTGCCGAATTGCAGGTAAGTCCGTTTCCACTTCGTCGCCACTGTAGTGTCCGTGTGTAGATAAAGACACTGAAGACAGGAGTTGGTTCATAGGTATTTACTAAGCAAGTCTGGGGGGGGTTTCTAAAGGATATACACAATACACAGGCTTATATAGCCCAAGTGGCAATTACCGGCATTACGCACACCTGGGGCTCTTAAAGGCACATACACCACAACCAAGGCCCTATATAATTGCGGTAAGACTTTACTCTTATACTCCAATCCTTTTGTAATAAAGACTAACGTACCATTTGCTTTCCTAATTGCTTGCTGCACCTGCGTGTTAAGATGAGAAATGATAAAGGCAAGAAGTCACTTGTGGGAGTGGTGTACAGGCCCCCTGACAGTAACCACATGGTAGGATGGAGTATAAAGGAAGAAATAATGGGAGCTTGTCCGAAAGGTATGGCAATAATCATGGGGGATTTTAATCTACATATAGACTGGAAAAATCAGATGGGCAAAGGTAACCTGGATGAGGAGTTCATAGAATGTTTTCGGGATAGTTTCTTAGAACAGCACATTCTGGAGCCAACCAGAGAGCAGGCTATACTAGACCTGGTATTGTGCAATGAGATAGGATTAATTAATGACCTCATAGTGAAGGCACCCCTAGGTAGCAGCGATCATAATATGATTGAATTTTACATTCAGTTTGAGGGAGAGACGAGTGGGTCCAAGACTAGTATTTTAAACTTAAATAAGGGCAATTATGAGGGCATGAAAGCAGAGCTAGCTAAAGTGAACAGGCAAATTAGGTTGAGGATAGGTCAATAGAGTTGCAGTGGCAGACATTTAAGGGGATATTTCAGAATACACAGAATAGATACATTCCAACGAGAAAGAAAAATTCCAAGGGGAGGACCCACCATCCGTGGTTAACTAAAAAAGTTAAAGATAGTATCAGACTTAAAGAAAAAGCATATAATTGTGCAAAGATGGCTGGCAGGTCAGAAGATTGGACAGAATATAAAAAACAGCAAAGAATGACTAAAAGATTAATAAGGAGAGAAAAATGAGAGTACCAGAGAAAGCTAGCTAGAAATATAAACACAGTTAATAAGAGTTTCTATAGATATTTAAAAAAGAAAAGAGTTAACAAAGTGAGCATTGGTCCTATAGAAAGTGAGTCTGGGGAATTAATAATGGAAAATAAGGAGATGGCAGTTGAATTGAACAGGTATTTTGCATCGGTCATCACTATAGAGGATTCAAGTAACATCCCAGAAATAGCTGTAAATCAGGAAATGGAAGGGAGGGAGGAACTGAAGAAAATTACAATCACCAGGGAAGTGGTACTGAGCAAATTGTTGGAGCTGTGGGCTGACAAGTCCCCGGGTCCTGATGGACTTCATCCTAGGGTCTTAAAAGAAGTGGCTAGTGAGATAGTTGATGCGTTGGTTTTAATTTTCCAAAATTCCCTAGATTCGGGGAAGGTTCCATTAGATTGGAAAATAGTGAATGTAACTCCTTTATTCAAAAAGGGAGGGAGACAGAAAGCAGGAAAGTACAGGCCAGTTAGCTTAACATCTGTCACAGGGAAGATGTTAGAAGCTATTATTAAAAACGTTATAGCAGGGCACTTGGAAAAGTTCAAGGTAATCAGGCAGAGTCAACATGGTTTTGTGAAAGGGAAATCATGTTCAACCAATTTATTGGAGTTCTTTGAGGAAGTAACATGTGCTGTGGATAAAGGGGAACTGGTGGATCTACTGTACTTAGATTTCCAGAAGGCATTTGATAAGGTGCCACATCAAAGGTTATTGCGGAAAATAAAAGCTCATGGTGTAGGGAGTAACATGTTGGCATGGCTAGAAGATTGGCTAGCTAATAGGAAACAGAGAGTAGGCATAAATGGGTCATTTTCTGGTTGGCAAGATGTAACGAGTGGTGTGCCACAGGGATCAGTGCTGGGACCTCAACTTTTTACAATTTATATAAATAACTTGGATGAAGAGACCGAAGGTATGGTTGCTAAATTTGCTGATGACACAAAGATAGGTAGGAAAGTAAATTGTGAGGAGGACATAATGAGGCTACAAAGGGATATAGATAAGTTAAGTGAGTGGGCAAAGATCTGGCAAATGGAGCATAATGTGGGAAAATGTGAAGTTGTCCATTTTGGCAGGAAGGATAAAAAAGAAGCATATTATCTAAATGGTGAGAGATTGCAGAGCTCTGAGATGCAGAGGGATCTGGGTGTCCTAATGCATGAATCGCAAAAGGTTAGTATTCAGGTACAACAAGTAGTCAGGAAAGCTAATAGAATGTTATTGTTTATTGCGAGGGAAACTGAATACAAAGGTAGGGAGGTTATACTTCAGTTATACAGGGCATTGGTGAGACCACATCTGGAGTACTGTGTACAGTATTGGTCTCCTTATTTAAGGAAGGATGTAAATGCATTGGAAGCAGTTCAGAGAAGGTTTACTAGACTAATACCTGGAATGGGCGGGTTGTCTTATGAGGAAAGGTTGGACAGGCTAGGCTTGTATCCGCTGGAGTTTAGAAGAGTAAGAGGTGACCTGATTGAAACATATAAGATCCTGAGGGGTCTGGACAGGGTGGATGTGGAGAGGATGTTTCCTCTTGTGGGAGAATCTAGAACTAGGGGTCACTGTTTAAAAATAAGGGGTCGCCCATTTAAGACAGAGATGAGGAGAAATTTTTTCTCAGAGGGTCGTGAGTATTTGGAACTCTCTTCCTCAGAGGGCGGTGGAAGCAGAGTCTTTGAATATTTTTAAGGCAGAGGTAGATAGATTCTTGATAAGCAAGGGGGTGAAAGGTTATCGGGGGTAGGTGGGAATGTGGAGTAATCAGATCAGCCATGATCTTATTGAATGGTGGAGCAGGCTCGAGGGGCCGAGTGGCCTACTCCTGCTCCTAATTCGTATGTTCGTATGTAACCTGTGCAGCAGCTGGGGCCTGAAAATCAGCTTCACTGCCCCTGGGCTGGGAAAGGGGGACATGAGGCAACATTCTCCCTCTTACCCCTTTCTACACTCCTTTTACAGGGTTTTAGAAGTGGAGCATTTACAGACAGGAAGCTCAGACCGAACATTACGTCAAGAACAGACAGAGTCACTCGATTCATCAGGACCTGATTCAATCGCTCCTCCAGTCTGCTGGCACACCAGCGAGTTCACACTGATGAGAGACCTTTTAAATGTTGTGTGTGTGGGGAGAGCTTCAAAATCTACAAGTACCTGAAGCAACACCAGTGGGTACACACTGGGAGAGCCCGTTCACCGGCCCCGTGTGTAGGAAGGGATTCACTCTGTCATCCGCTCCGATGATACACCAGCAAGATCACACTAGGGAGAGACCTTTAACCCGCTCCGTGTGTGGGCAGGGATTAATTGCACCATCCGTGCTGCTGAGACACCAGCTTGTCCACGCCGATGAGAGACCGTTGACCTGCTCTGTGTTTTTGAAGCGATTCTCTCATTCTGCCACCCTCCTGAGACACCAGCTTGTTCACATTAAATGTTCTGACTGTGGGAAGAGATTTAAAAGGTCCCAGGATCTGAAGAGACACCAGCTGGAGAGAGCAGGAGAGATTCTGTTCACCTGCTCCGTGTGTGGGAAGCGATTCACTCGGTCCTCAAATCTGCTGGCACACCAGCGAGTTCACACTGGGGAGAGGCCGGTGAAACATTCCGACTGTGGGAAAAGCTTTCAAATGTCCCAGGAGCTGAAGGGACACCAGCTGGAGAGAGCAGGAAAGAGGCCATTCACCTGCTCCGTGTGTGGAAAAGGATTCACTCAGCCATCAAACCTGTTGAGACACCAGCAATATCACACTGATGAGCGACCATTTAAATGTTCTGACTGTGGGAAGAGCTTTAAAACCTCTGGGGATCTGAAGAAACACCAGTTGGTTCACACCAATGAGAGACCATTTAAATGCTCTGACTGTGGGAAGAGCTTTAAAAGCTTCAGGAATCTGAATGGACACCAGCATGTTCACACTGATGAGAGACCATTTAAATGTTCTGACTGTGGGAAGAGCTTTAAAACCTCTGGGGATCTGAAGAAACACCAGTTGGTTCACACTGATGAGAGACCATTTAAATGCTCTGACTGTGGTAAGAGCTTTAAAACCTCCGGGCATCTGAATGGACACCAACGTTTTCACACTGGGGAGAGGCCATTCACCTGCTCCGTGTGTGGGAAGGGATTCACTCAGTCATCCCACCTGCTGGAACACCAGCGAGTTCACACTGATGAGAGACCATTTAAATGCTCTGACTGTGGGAAGAGCTTTAAAAGCTCCGGGCATCTGATTGCACACCAGCGTCTTCACACTGGGGAGAGGCCATTCACCTGCTCCGTGTGTGGGAAGGGATTCACTCGGCCATCCCACCTGCTGACACACCAGCGAGTTCACACTGATGAGAGACCATTTAAATGCTCTGACTGTGCTAAGAGCTTTAAAAGCTCCGGGGAGCTGAAGAGACACCAGCGAGGTTACACTGTTTAGCACAGGGCCCTGTAGACAGCTGGGGCATCATGAACATGGAATGGATGAATGTTTTATAAATTTTTGTACTGCTGTTTAATCTTTCAATCTGTTGTGCTGATGATTCCCTTCGATTGATTGTTGATGGTGTTACATAGAATGTACAGCACAGAAACAGGCCATTCGGCCCAACTGGTCCATGCCGGTGTTTATACCCCACACCCACCCTACTTCAATTAACCCGATCAACATATCCTCCCATTCCTTTCTCCCTCATGTGGCTTCCCCATAAATCCATCTGTGCTGTTCACCTCAACTACTCCCTGTGGTAGCGAGTTCCCCATTCTCACCATTCTCTGGGTAAAGACACTTCTCCTGAATTCATTACTCGATTTATTAGTGACTATTTTAAGTTTGTGGCCTCATAAATATGATGAGATTCTGTTAAGCTGACCGGTATGTTGTTGTACTTTGTCTTTTTCTGATGAATTAAACATTACTGAGCCCTTGTACGCGTGTTATGGGATTAAGTTTTTTTAAATTCGTTCATGGGATGTGGGCGTCGCTGGCAAGGCCAGCATTTATTGCCCATGCCTAATTGCCCTTGAGAAGGTGGTGGTGAGCCACCTTCTTGAACCGCTGCAGTCCGTGTGGTGAAGGTACTCTCACAGTGCTGTCAGGGAGGGAGTTCCAGGACTTTGACCCAGCGCCGATGAAGGAATGACAATATACTTCCAAGTTAGAATGGTGTTTGACTTGGAGTTGGTGGTCATAGAGTCATAGAGTTATACAGCACAGAAAGAGGCCCCTCGGCCCATCGTGTCTACACCGGCCATCAAGCCCTGTCTAATTGTGGTAAACCACTAATCTGCCTGTACAGAAGATGTCTGGGCATGCCTCAGCTGGCTCCGCCCCTGGCTCCACCCCTAAGCCCAGGTATAAAGGTGATTGACCTCCAGTCCCCCTGACTTTAAGGATCGGTCTACCAGCAGAGGCATGCTCGTATTCTTTTGTTAATAAAAGCCGACATGTTGTAAGTTTAACTTAGTCTTCTGGAGTTATTGATGGCGCATCACTATTCTAATCCCATTTTCCAGCACTTGGTGCGTAGCCTTGCATGCTATGGCAGTTCAAGTGCTCATCTAAATGCTTCTTGAATGTTGTGAGGGTTCCTGCCTCTACCACCCTTTCAGGCAGTGAGTTCCAAATTCCAACCACCCTCTGGGTAAAAAAGTTTTTCCTCAAATCCCCTCTAAACCTCCTGCCCCTTACCTTGAAACTATGCCCCCTGGTTATTGACCCCTCTACTAAGGGGAAAAGTTCCTTTCTATCTACCCTATCTATGCCCCTCATAATTTTGTACACCTCAATCAGGTCCCCCTTCAGCCTTCTCTGCTCTAAGGAAAACAACACCAGCCTGTCCAGTCTCTCTTCATAGCTGAAGCGCTCCAGCCCAGGTAACATCCTGCTGAATCTCCTCTGCACCCTCTCGAATACAATCACATCCCTCCTATAGTGTGACGACCAGAACTGCACACTGTATTCCAGCTGTGGCCTAACTAGCATTTTGTACAGCTCCATCATAACCTCCCTGCTATTATATTCTATGCCTCAGCTAATGAAGGCAAGTATCCCATATGCCTTTTTAACCACCTTATCTACCTGTCCTGCTGCCTTCAGGGATCTATGTATTCTATCAGGTGTTCCCAGGCACCTGCTGCCCTTGTCCTTCTAGGTGGAAGAGGTCGCGGGTTTGGGAGGTGCTGCCGAAGAAGCCTTGGCGAGTTGCTGCAGTGCATCTTGTAGATGGTACACACTGCAGCCACGGTGCACCGGTGGTGGAGGGAGTGAATGTTTAAGGTGGTGGATGGGGTGCCAATTAAGCGGGCTGCTTTGTCTTGGGTGGTGTCGAGCTTCTTGAGTGTTGTTGGAGCTGCACTCATCCAGGCAAGTGGAGAGCATTCCATCGCACTCCTGACGTGTGCCTTGTAGATGGTGGAAAGTCTTTGGGGAGTCAGGAGGTGAGACACTCACCGCAGAATACCCAGCCTCTGACCTGCTCTTGTAACCACAGTATTTATGTGGCTGGTCCAGTTAAGTTTCTGGTCAATGGTGACCCCCAGGATGTTGATGGTGGGGAATCTGGTGATGGGAATGTCGTTGAATGTCAAGGGGAGGTGGTTAGACTCTCGCTTGTCGGAGATAGTCATTGCCTGGCCCTTGTGTGGTGCGAATGTTACCTGCCACTTATCAGCCCAAGCCTGAATGTCGTCCAGGTCTTGTTGGATGCGGGCATGGACGGTTTCATTATCTGAGGAGTTGCGAATGGAACTGAATACTGTGCAGTCATCAGTGAACATTCCTACTTCTGACCTTATGATGGAGGGAAGGTCATTGATGAAGCAGTTGAAGATGGTTGGGCCGAGGACACTGCCCTGAGGAACTCCTGCAGCGATGTCCTGGGGCTGTGATGATTGACCTCCAACCACCACAACCATCTTCCTTTGTGCTCGGTCTGACTCCAGCCAGTGGAGAGTTTCCCCCGATTGATTAGCATTGAGGTAATAGTGAGAGTAATAGAAATATAGAAACATAGAAGATAGGAGCAGGAGTAGGCCATTCGGCCCCTCGAGTCTGTCCTGCCATTTAATGAGATCATGGCTGATCATCCAAATTCAGTACCCTGTCCCTGCCTTCTCCCCATATCCCTTGATCCCTTTAGCCTGAAGAAATATATCTAACTCCTTCTTGAATATATTTAATGAATTGGCCTCCACTGCCTTCTGTAGTAGAGAATTCCACAGGTTCACCACTCTCTGGGTGAAGAAATTCCTCCTTATCTCTGTCCTAAATGGCTTACCCCTAATCCTTAGACTGTGACCCCTGGTTCTGGACTCCCCCGCCATCTGGAACATCCTTCCTGCATCTAGTCTGTCCAGTCCTGTTAGAATTTTATAAGTTTCATTGAGATCCCCTCTCATTCATCTAAACTCCAGTGAGTATAAGCCCAATTGACCCAATCTCTCCTCATACGTCATTCCTGCCATCCCAGGTATCAGCCTGGTGAATCTTCGCTGCACTCCCTCCATGGCAAGAACATCCTTCCTCAGATAAGGTGACCAAAACTGCACACAATACTCAAGGTGTGGTCTCACCAAGGCCCTGTACAACTGCAGCAAGACATCCTTGTTCCTGTAGTAAAACCCTCTCGCTACGAAGGCCAACTTACCATTTGCCGCCTTAACCGCCTGCTGCACCTGCATGCTTACCTTCAGCGACTGGTGCACAAGGACACCCAGGTCTCGTTGCACTTCCCCTTCTCCCAATCTATTGCCATTCAGATAATAATCTGCCTTCCTGTTTTTGCCACCAAAGTGGATACCCTCACATTTATCCACATTATACTGCATCTGCCATGCATCTGCCCAATCACCCAACCTGTCAAATCATGCTGGAGTTTCTCAGCATTCTCCTCACAGCACACACGCCCACCCAGCTTTGTGTCGTCTGCAAACTTGGAGATATTACATCTAGTTCCCTCGTCTAGATCATTAATATATATTGTGAATAGCTGGGGTCCAAGGACCGGTCACTGCCTGCCATTCGGAAAAAGATCCATTTATTCCAACTCTCCCCATATCCCTTGATCCCTTTAATCCCATGGTAGTTTTCTAAGGGCCAATGAATTTTGTCCCGGATTATTGTCTCTAAAAGTTTCCCCACCACCGACGTTAGGCTGACTGGCCTGTAGTTGCCGGGTTTATCCCTCTCCCCTATTTTAAACAGGGCTGTAACATTTGCAATCCTCTTGTCCTCTGGCACCACCCCCATGTCCAAGGAGGATTGGAAGATTGTGGCCGGAGCCTCCGCAATTTTCACCCCTACTTCCCTCAGTAACCGAGGACAAATCCCATCCGGACCGGCGACTTTTCTACTTTGAGGACTGCGAACCTTTGAAGTCCCTCCTCTTTATCTATTTTATCCTATCCAGTATCGCTCCGGCCGCCTCCTTTACTGCTGCATTGGCAGCATCCTCTTCTCCAGTGAAGACAGATGCAAAGTTCTCATTTAGTTTTTAGCAATTCTCCAGTCCTCTTGCACCACCCCAGTTTCTAATGAGGATTTGGAAGGTTATGGCCAGTACCTCCGCAATTTCTTCCTTCACTTCCTTCAGCATACTAGGATGCTTCCCATCCGGTCCTGGTGACTTATCTACTTTAAGTACAGCCAGCCTTTCTAGTACCTTGTCTTTATCAATTTTATCCCATCCAGTATCTCCTCTACCTCCTCCTTCACTATGTCTATGGCAGCATCTTCTTCCTTGGTGAAGACAGATGCAAAGTACTGATTTAGTACCTCAGCCTTACCCTCTGCCTCCGTGCGTAGGTCTCCTTTTTGGTCCCTAATCGGCCCCACCCCTCCTCTTACTACCCGTTTACTATTTATATGCCTATAGAAGACTTTTGGATTACCTTTTATGTTAGCTGCCATTCTATTCTCATGCTCTCTCTTTGCCCCTCGTATTTTCGTTTTCACTTCTCCTCTGAACTTTCTATATTTAGCCTGATTCTCAGATGTATTCTCAACCTGACATCTGTCACACTGTGGCGTTACCACATTGGGGAAACACTGTGTGTATGTAGATAAACCTGTATAATCCCCTTTTAACTGCTGTATTCCCCTCCCCCCGCAAGATAGTTGCAAGCTGAGAGGAATAAGGCATGTTCAGACTTGCCTGCTGCTGAGAGAAGGAAAACCAATCAGGTTCCAGCAGGTGACCAATCCGTGAGTCATCACAGGTTCGCGGGCTTTACGAATTCAGTACTGTATTGTGAGAGTTGGAGTAAAGACCTATTTCTTGTAGCTCGCTGTGTTGCCTATTTCTTTATGCGGGAGACCGTAGTCCCCCACATTGGTGACCCTGAATGTCGGCGGCCGAAGCCCCCGACTCACGCAGCCCTACAGAGGCCAGCAATGACCCGACAGCAACCAGCAGCAGCCTTGAAGCTCCCCACCTTCTGGGAACACCAAGCACCAGCTTGGTTCGCGCACACGGAGGCCCAATTCACCCTTTGCAGGGTTCAAGACGATGAAGAAAGGTACCTCCACGTAGTCTCAGCACTAGCAAGCTCCGCCGCCGCTGAAGTTCTCGACCTGTTGGGGAACCCGCCACAGACCGGCAAGTACTCAACCATTAAGGGCCGCTTGCTGCAGGCTTACGGCCTGTCCAGGGAGGAGAGGGCCCGCAGGCTTCTCTCACTACCAGGCCTCGGCGACTCTACCCCGACCCAGTTGATGAACCAAATGCTTGCACTCCTGGGCTCTGAACCGCAGTGCTTCTTGTTTCGGGCCCTTTTCCTCAGCCTGCTTCCTCAGCAGGTACAGACTGCCCTCGCGGGGTCCCCGATCACGGACTGCGTACACCTGGCAGCCGCCGCGGACAAAGTCTTCGCTGTCGCCCAACTCGGCTGTGCAGCCGCGAGGTTCCCCGACACCACCGAGTGCGCGCCGCCACGCCAGGCCGCAGAACTATGCTACTACCACGCGCGTTTCGGCCACAAGGCCCAACGCTGCAGAGCACCCTGCTCTTTCGATCAAACCAAGATGGCCACCCGGCCCAACGCACCAGCCCCGCGCCGCCGCCTAGGCCCGCTCAACCGCACCCCTGCCGCCACGATGGCCATCGGCACCGCAGGTAAACTGCTGTACATAACCGACTCCCTTTCAGGGCGCAGATTCCTTTGCAACACCGGAGCCCAATGCAGCATAATTCCTGCCTCCCAGCTCGACATCCAGGCAGGCCGCAGCGGCCCACCCCTCGTGGCGGCAAATGGCGCAGCCATCGCTACTTTCGGAAAGTGACGGGCCGAGGTTTGTTTCAACGGCCAGCGATTTACGTGGGATTCGTGACAGCCTCGGTGGCACATCCCTTGCTGGGCGCCGATTTTCTTTGCACCCACGGACTCCTGGTCGACGTCCGCGACAGGCGCCTGATCGACGCAGCAACTTTCGCTTCACTGGCCTGCCAGTAGAGCAACAGCCCGGCCCTCGTCGGGTCCTGCTCCACCCCGGCGCATGACGACTACGCCCGCCTACTCGCAGATTTCCCGAGGCTCACACAACCGACCTTCTCAGCCGCGGTAGCCAAGCATGGCGTCGAGCACCACATCGCCACTACGGGACCACCAGTGTTCGCCCGAGCCAGACGCCTGGACCCAGCCAAGATGGCGGTGGCCAAGGAAGAATTCGCTACGATGGAGAAACTGGGCATCAGCCACCGCTCGAACAGCCCCTGGTCGTCCCCCCTCCACATTGTGCCCAAGCCGGGCGGTGGCTGGTGCCCCTGCGGCGACTACAGATGGCTCAACGATGCCACCACACCTGATAGATACCCCATTCCGCACATCCAAGACTTCTCGGCACACCTAGCAGGAAAGTCCGTCTTTTCCAAGGTCGACCTGATTCGCGGCTACCATCAGGTCCCTGTCCACCACGCAGACATCCAGAAGATGGCGGTCATCACCCCCTTCGGACTGTTCGAGTTCCTGCGCATGCTCTTCGGGCTCAAGAACGCCGCACAGGCCTTCCAACGGCTCATGGACTCCGTCCTATGGGACCTGAGCTTCCTGTTCGTCTATCTGGATGATATCCTCGTGGCCAGCACCAGCAAGGCCGAGCACATCGCGCATTTGCGCTCTCTTTTCCAGCGCCTCAGCCAACACGGGCTAATCGTCAACCCGGCCAAATGCCAGTTTGGAGCAGCCCAAATTGACTTTCTCGGCCACAGAATCTCGCCAAGGGGAGCCATTCCCCTACCTTCCAAGGTGCAGGCGGTGGCGGACTTTCCCCAGCCCACCTCGGTCAAGGCGCTGCAGGAATTTTTGGGGATGGTCAATTTCTATCACCGTTTCGTGCCGAAGGCCGCCACACTCATGCGCCCCCTCTACGAAGCCACCAGGGGCAAAACGGGCAAAGAGCAACTCACCTGGTCCAGCGAGATGGTGACAGCCTTCCACCAGACCAAAAGTGCCTTGGCCAACACCACACTACTGGCCCACTCCATCCTGGGCGCCAAGACCGCCCTCACCACGGACGCCTCGGATTATGCCGTCGGTGCCGTCCAGCAACAGTGGGTCGAAGGCGCGTGGCAGCCACTGGCATTTTTCAGCCAACAGCTGCGCAAGAACGAGCAGGCCTACAGCACGTTCGACAGAGAGCTCCTGGCCCTGTTCCTGGCAATCCGTCACTTCCGTTTCCTCCTGGAAGGCCGGCCATTCACCGCATTCGTGGACCACAAGCCGCTCACTTTCGCCATGGCCAAAGTAACCGAACCCTGGTCCACACGCCAACTCAACTTCATCTCGGAGTTCACCACGGACATCCGCCACGTCGCCGGCAAGGACAATTTGGTGGCCAACTGCCTCTCAAGACCCTCGCTCCACGCAGTGCACCTGGGCGTCGACTACGCCAGCATGGCGAGAGACCAGGCCGCCGACGCGGAGATCCAGGCCCTCAGGACGTCAACCACCAGCCTCACTCTGGCCGACATCCACTTCCACGCAGCCGGCACAACCCTCCTGTGCGACGTCTCAGTCCCCTCGCCTAGGCCGGTCATCGCATCCGCCTGGCGCAAGCGAGTTTTCGACATCATCCACGGCCTCTCACATCCAGGGATGCGTGCGTCTCAGAAACTCATGTCCGCCAAGTTCGTCTGGCCTGGGCTCCACAACGATGTGAGAGACTGGACCAACACATGCGTGGCGTGTCAGCGCGCTAAGGTCCAGCAGCACACCAAGGCGCCATTGGAGAGTTTCCCGGTGCCCGAGAGGCGTTTCGACCACGTCCACGTCGATCTGGTAGGCCCCTTGCCGCCGTCGCACAGTTTCACACACCTGCTCACGATCGTCGACCGCACCACCAGATGGCCCGAGGCGGTTCCCCTCACCTCCACCACCACGACCGACATCGCGCGAGCATTCGTCTCGACATGGGTGGTCCGGTTCGGCGTGCCGACCGACATATCCTCGGACAGAGGCCCCCAGTTCACCTCCCACTTGTGGAATGCCATCACCGCCGGCCTCGGCACCAAGTTGCACAGGACAACAGCCTACCACCCGCAGGCCAACGGGCTCTGCGAGCGCTTTCATCGTTCCTTGAAAGCCTCCCTCCGCGCCATCCTGGCTGACACCAGCTGGATCGACAAACTACCCTGGGTCCTCCTGGGATTGCGCACTGTGCCCAAAGAGGACCTCCGCGCCTCTGCGGCCGAGATGGTCTACGGCCAACTGCTCAGAGTACCAGGCGACTTCCTCCCCCTGACAACGGAGCCGTGGTCAGCCGCCAGACAGCTTTCCCTGCACCAGGACGCGGCCCAGC
This sequence comes from Somniosus microcephalus, assembly GCF_052327205.1. Classification (NCBI taxonomy): domain Eukaryota; kingdom Metazoa; phylum Chordata; class Chondrichthyes; order Squaliformes; family Somniosidae; genus Somniosus; species Somniosus microcephalus. The sequence continues at coordinate 20,065 of NW_028225625.1, read as the reverse complement.
AATTCCGTCCAGTGCCCACTTCGCAACACGGCCCGCAGCCGTCCTACGTGCCTCGAGACTCACGACATGCGGAGTTCATCTTCGTGTGCCGGGACGCGCACAGAGGCCCACTGCAGGCACCATACACCGGCCCCTTCCCAGTATTGGAGACGGGGGACAAAGCTTTTCTTATCGACGTCGGCGGGAAGCCGGACCTTATTTCAGTAGACCGCCTCAAACCGGCGCACCTGGACCTCAGCTTCCCGTTTTGGCCGGCTCTTCCCCCACGGCGGGGCAGACCTCCCGTGTTGGCGGCGGCCCCACAAGAGGACCAAGACACGCCAGAACCTTACTTCCCGGCGGCCGCCGCCCCTCCTTCGCCGGCAGCCCGTCCAGCCAGCCCACCGGCAGACCAGCCGCCAGACTAGCCGACAAACCAACCGGCCGACCTCCCGGACAGCCCTCCTCACACGCCAGATGGCTACTACAGCCGCTACGGCCGCTTGGTCAAACCTCCGCAGAGACTGACTTTTACAGTTAACGAGGATTCTGGGGGGGCGTATGTGGCGTTGCCACATTGGGGAAACACTGTGTGTATGTAGATAAACCTGTATAATCCCCTTTTAACTGCTGTACTCCCCTCCCCCCGCAAGATAGTTGCAAGCTGAGAGGAATAAGGCATGTTCAGACTTGCCTGCTGCTGAGAGAAGGAAAACCAATCAGGTTCCAGCATGTGACCAATCCGTGAGTCATCACAGGTTCGCGGGCTTTACGAATTCAGTACTGTATTGTGAGAGTTGGAGTAAAGACCTATTTCTTGTAGCTCGCTGTGTTGCCTATTTCTTTACGCGGGAGACCGTAGTCCCCCACAACACGTTCTTTTTCTGCTTCATCTTACTCTCTATCTCTTTCGTCATCCAGGGAGCTCTGACTTTAGTTGCCCTACATTTCCCCTTAGTGGGAATGTACCTCGACTGTACCCAAATTATTTCCTCTTTAAAGGCAGCCCATTGTTCTTCTACAGTTTTTCCTGCCAATCTTTGATTCCAATTTACCCGGGCCAGATCCATTCTCATCCAACTGAAATTGGCCTTGCCCCACAGTGCAGTGGATGCGCTCTAGACTGCACTCTCCCCCCGAGGTGTCGTCACCCTCACCGGGATTCAGCACTGAAAACCGGTTTGAGAGCGCCGCACTCCCGGGGGATTCCTGCACTGCCTCGCCTCCTCAAACCCTGCTGGGCGGCCACCCAGTTACAATTCCCACAAACTCTCTGTGACTGTAGGGTGATCACCTCCTGGAACGTGTGCTCCAGGAACCTCTCAGCCTCCCGTCTGCCCGGCAGTGACTCCAGCCGCTCCCCAAGCTCAGAGACCCTGAGCTCGAGTTCCAGCCACTGGAGGCGCTTCCTGCACACGCGGTTCACCAGGACATGTGAAGCGTCCCGGAGTTCCTGCATGGCACAGGAATTGCAGCCTTCGGTCCCATCGTTTGGCTTAAAATCTGTCTACTTAAGCTATAGATATATATGATGTGAGGTTAGTGTGCCCTTACCCCTGTTTATTATTCAATCAGTGATGGTCCCTTTGCCAGGCCCGCTGCCTGCGGCCCCTCTCCCAGATTCCAGCCCCAGCTCTGTGCTGACTGAGCTGCTCTCACCTGGGGAAAGCGCATCAAGAAGGAGTTAGATATATTTCTTAAGGCTAAAGGGATCAAGGGATATGGGGAGAAAGCAGGGACAGGGTACTGAGTTTGGATGATCAGCCATGATCTCATTGCATGGTGGAGCAGACTTGAGGGGGCTGAATGGCCTACTCCTGCTCCTATCTTCTATGTTACTGCTAATGAGAGGGAGGAACTGAAAGAAATCAGTATTTGTAGGGAAATGGTGTTAGGGAAATTGACGGGATTGAAGGCCGATAAATCCCCAGGGCCTGATAATCTACATCCTAGGGTACTTAAGGAAGTGGCCCTAGAAATAGTAGATGCATTGCTGGTCATCTTCCAAAATTCAATAGACTCTGGAACAGTTCCCATGGATTGGAGGGTAGCTAATGTTACCCCACTGTTCAAAAAAGGTGGTAGAGAGAAAATGGGGAATTATAGACCGGTAAGCCTGACATCGGTAATGGGGAAAATGCTAGAGTCCATTAGAAAAGATGTAATAGCAGTGCACTTGGAAAACAGTGACAGGATCGGACAAAATCAACTTGGATTTACAAAAGGTAAATCGTGCTTGACTAATCTACTGGAACTTTTTGAGGATATAACTGGTAGAATAACTAAGGGAGAACCAGTGGATGTGGTGTATTTGGACTTTCAGAAGGCTTTCGATAAGGTCCCGCATAAGAGATTAGCGTGTAAAGTTAAGGCACATGGGATTAGGGGCAAGGTATTGACTTGGATACAGAACAGGTTGGCAGACAGGCAGCAAAGAGTTGGAATAAATGGCTCTTTTTCCGAGCGGCAGGCAGTGACTACTGGGGTACCGCAGGGATTGGTCCTAGGACCCCAGCTATTCACAATATATATAAATGATCTAGACGAGAGAACTGGATGTAATATCTCCAAGTTTGCAGACGACACAAAGCTGCATGGGCGTGTGTGCTGTGAGGAGGATGCCGAGAAACTCCAGTATGATTTGGACAGGTTGGGTGATTGGGCAGAAGCATAGCAGATGCAGTATAATGTGGATAAATGCGAGGTTATCCACTTTGGTGGTAAAAACAGGAAGGCAGATTATTTTCTGAACTGCAATAGATTGGGAGATGGGGAAGTGCAACGAGACCTGGGTGTTCTTGTGCGCCAGTCGCTGAAGGTAAGCATGCAGGTGCAGCAGGCGGTTAAGAAGGCAAATGGTATGTTGGCCTTCGTAGCGAGAGGGTTTGAGTACAGGAACAAGGATGTCTTGCTGCAGTTGTACAGGGCCTTGGTGAGACCACATCTTGAGTATTGTGTGCAGTTTTGGTCGCCTTATCTGAAGAAGGATGTTCTTGCCATGGAAGGAGTTCAGCGAAGATTCACCAGGCTGATACCTGGGATGGCAGGAATGACGTATGAGGAGAGATTGGGACGATTGGGCTTGTACTCGCTGGAGTTTAGAAGAATGAGAGGGGAGCTCATTGAAACTTATAAAATTCTAACAGGACTGGACAGACTAGATGCAGGAAGGATGTTCCCGATGGTCGGGGAGTCCAGAACCAGGGGTCACAGACTAAGGATGAGGGGTAGGCCTTTTAGGACTGAGATGAGGAGGAATTTCTTCACCCAGAGAGTGGTGAACCTGTGGAATTCTCTACCACAGAAGGCAGTGGAGGCCAATTCATTAAATATATTCCAGAAGGAGTTGGATATATTTCTTAAGGCTAAAGGGATCAAGTGATATGGGGAGAAGGCAGGGACAGGGTACTGAATTTGGAGGATCAGCCATGATCTCATTGAATGGCGGAGCAGGCTCGAGGGGCCGAATGGCCTACTCCTGCTCCTATCTTCTATATTTCTATGTTTCCCTCACTGATTGCGGCTCTTCACCAACACCGACTTTACAAAGAAAGCCCCGCGCGGCAGCCTGGAGCTCAGGGGCCCAGCGCGCAGGCGCGGGGGAGGATGATTGACAGGGGCCCAGGGTGTGTGCTGAGCATGCGCGGTGCAGGCCGGGCGCCTGTGGAGCAGGAGGGGGCGGGGCCATGGGCGCATGCGCGGGGTCAGTCACAACTCAGCCCGGCGGCCGGAGCACTTTCTGGAGCGCGGGGGCTGGTGGGGATTGCAGCCGCCATTACTGTTGATTCTTTCAACCAACCTGTGCAGCAGCTGGGACCTGAAAATCAGCTTCACTGCCCCTGGGCTGGGAAAGAGCGACATGAGACAACATTCTCCCTCTTACCCCTTTCTACACTCCTTTTACAGGGTTTTAGAAGTGGAGCATTTACAGACCGGAAGCTCAGACCAAACATCACGTCAGGATCTGACAGAGTCGCTCGATTCATCAGGACCTGAATATCATTGGCTTTTGCACATGGAAGGAAAGAGCAGCGATCGCAGCGCAGACAAACCGCACACGTGTTCCGTGTGTGGACTCGCCTTCAGCCAATCGCTTGACCTTGCGAGACACGTGCACCGTCACACCGGGGAGAAACTGGGTAAAGGTGGGGACAGCGGGAAGGGATTCAGTTCGCCATCTGCGTCAGATGTCCAGCGGCGCAGTCACCCTGGGGACAGTCCGTTCACCTGCTCCGTGTGTGGGAAGGGATTTGTGTATTCATGCAACCTGCTGAGACACCAGCAAGCTCACTCTGATGAGAAACCATTTAAATGTTCTGACTGCGGGAAGAGCTTCAAATGCTCCAAGGATCTGAAGCAACACCAGCTTGTTCACACTGATGAGAGAGCGTTTAAATGTTCTGACTGTGGGAAGAGTTTTAAAAGTACCGGGGCTCTGACCAAACACCAGCGAGTTCACACTGGTGAGAGGGCATTTCCCTGCTCTGTGTGTGGGAAGGGATTCACTGATTCATCGAACTTGCTGATACACCAGCTTGTTCACACTGATGAGAGACCATTTACATGTTCTGACTGTGGGAAGAGCTTTAAAAGCTCCGGGGCTCTGACCAGACACCAGCAAGTTCACACTGGGGAGAGGCCATTTCACGGCTCTGTGTGTGGGAAGGGATTCTTGCTGTCCACCAACCTGCTGGTACACCAGCGAGTTCACACTGATGAGAGAGCGTTTACATGTTCTGACTGTGGGAAGAGCTCTAAAAGCTCCAATGACCTGCTGAGTCACCAGCGAGTTCACACTGTTCTGTAGCGCAGGGCCCTGTAGACAGCTGGGGTGACATGAATGTGGAATGGATGAATGTTTTATAAATTCTTGTACTGCTGTTTAATCTTTCAATCTGTTGTGCTGATGATTCCCCTGATTTGACTGTTAATGTTATTTTTGTTTTTCTCCTTATCACAGGCAATTGCCTATTAAAAGTCAACCATCACAACCAATAAAACCTGTAACATAACAAAAAAAGTTTAAAGGAAACTTAAATGAAATAAAAATTCTATTTTCGGTGGTGATGATACACGCCAGTCCCTCCGGTACCCACCGGTCACGGAAGGCCTCGAGCGCGCCGGTGGACTGTTCATGTTATTACATCGAATGTACAGCACAGAAACAGGCCATTTGGCCCAACTGGTCCATGCCGGGGTTTATGCTCCACACGAGCCTCCTCCGACATATTCTCCTATGTTTATCTGGCTTCTCCTTAAATACATCTATACCATTGGCCTCAACTACTCCTTGTGGGAGTGAGTTCCACATTCTCATCACTCTCTGGGTAAAGAAGTTTCTCCTGAATTCCCTCCTGGATTTATTAATGACTTTTATATTTATGGCCCCATAACTATGATGAGATTCTGTTAAGCTGCCCAGTATGTTGTTGTACTTTGTCTTTTTCTGATGAATGAAACATTACTGAGCTCCGTACCCATGTTATGGGATGAAGTGCCAGACAAGTGAAGGCACAACGTCTGGGTGTGAATCTAATAATAACCTCACGGACCGTATAGGTGTGATAACCAGACGGGCTTGTGGTTATAGTCTGGTCACAGATGGACTAAATTCCCTGAATTAGCAGGAGTTCAGGAGGCGGTCAACAGACGGGTCCAAACAATCCCATTTCCTGAGCGGTAACCAAGCTTGTGTACAAGAACAGGCCACTTAATCCATTGTCAGTTGGAACAGACTCGAGAAGGTCGCGCGCGAATCCACTGTACTTCTATTCTCCAGATTGAGGGAATTATCACCTGATCTGTGTTATGCAGCGCTCTTAATAAAGCCTGGAAATAGTTGATGTATTGCTGGTCATCTTCCAGAACTCGATAGACTCTGGAACAGTACCCATAGATTGAAGGGTAGCTAATGTTACCCCACTATTCAAAAAAGGTGGCAGAAAAAGCGGGGAATTACAGACCAGTAAGCCTGACATCGGTAGTGGGGAAAATGCTAGAGTCCATTATAAAAGATGTAATACCAGAGCACTTGGAAAGCAGGAGGCAGAGGGTGATGGTCGAAGGTTGTTTTTGTTACTGGAAGCCTGTGTCCAGTGGTGTACCGCAGGGATCGGTGCTGGGTCCTTTGCTGTTTGTGGTCTACATTAATGATTTAGATATGAATGTAGGAGGTATGATCAGTAAGTTCGCAGATGACACAAAAATTGGTGGAGTGGTAAATAGCGAGGAGGGAAGCTTCAGGCTACAGGACGATATAGCGGGTTGGTCAGATGGGCAGAACAGTGGCAAATGGAATTTAACCCTGAAAAGTGTGAGGTGATCCACTTTCGGAGGACTAACAAGGCAAGGGAATACACAATGAATGGTAGGACCATAGGAAGGACAGAGGATCAGAGGGATCTTGGTGTGCATGTACATAGATCCCTGAAGGCAGCAGGACAGGTGGATGAGGTGGTTAAAAAGGCATATGGGACACTTGGTTTCAATAGCCGAGGCATAGAATATAAGAGCAGGGAGGTTATGATGGAGCTGTACAAAATGCTAGTTAGGCCACAGCTGGAATACTGTGTGCAGTTCTGGTCGCCACACTATAGGAAGGATGTGATTGCATGGGAGAGGGTGCAGAGGAGATGCACCAGGAAGGTTTTTTAAAGTTCCATTGTGTATTGCGTGTGTGCGTGCGTATTATTTGTGTCCGCATGCGTGCGTTCACTTGAGCATTCAATCGTTCGTACATTAAGGAAGGCTTTAACACTAAATAACACCACAATATACAAAGTCCCATAACCATATCAGAAATCAATTAAAACTTCAAGTAAACTACTTTTAACCAGAACCCGAAACTTCTTCAACAAAACAAGTAAATACCAGTTCTATGCCAGTCCTATTGGCACTCTAATAACTCCTCGTTTTCACTTGATGTTATCTAACCATATAATGTCATGATCCCAGGAAGTTACCTGGACTGGAGCGCTTCAGCTATGAAGAGAAACTGGACAGGCTGGGGTTGTTTTCCTTAGAGCAGAGAAGGCTGAGGGGGACCTGCTTGAGGTGTACAAAATTATGAGGGGCATAGATAGGGTAGATAGAAAGGAACTTTTCCCCTTAGTAGAGGGGTCAATAACCAGGGGGCATAGTTTCAAGGTAAGGGGCAGGAGGTTTAGAGGAAAAACTTTTTCACCCAGAGGGTGGTTGGAACCTGGAACTCACTGCCTGAAAGGGTGGTAGAGGCAGGAACCCTCACAACATTCAAGAAGCATTTAGATGAGCACTTGAAACGCCATAGCATACAAGGATAGGGACCAAGTGCTGGAAAATGGGATTGGAATACTCAGGGCTTGATGGCCGGCACGGACACGATGGGCCGAAGGGCCTCTTTCTGTGCTGTATAAATATATGCTCAGCACACACCCCGCCTGAGAGTCCGGATCACCGGCGGAAAGTGAGTTTTATTTGGTTTTTTATATATAGCGGAGAGAAGCACGGGCGGGGAGATAAATAAAAAGAAAATACAAACCGCACCATCCCAGCACCCTCCCGGCACCGAGCGGAGCGGATTGAGCCCAATCCACCTCACTGACTTGGCCCTGAAGTCAAATCAAGTCTCATCAAAGTCTCATCAAATGACATCCTTTGTGACTGTGACAAAGGTAAACTATCTCTCCTCAACCAATCAGGGTGCCCGAGGGGCGGGACTTCCACCGCCTGCTTCTCCCGCTGCTGAGAGAAGTGGAATGCAGCAGAGGGCGCTCTTCTGAGTTTGGGGCTCAGGCCTGTTAGTGGAGCAGTGCAGAGGGAACTTTACTCTGCACTGGGCTTCACTCCCTCAGCACTGCACTGGAGGGGCAGCACAGAGTTTTAGACTCGAGACTCTGGAGTGGGACTTCAACCCACAACTTTCTGACTCAGAGGAGAGAGTGCTGCCGCCTGAGCCACGGCTGACACTCTGTATCTAACCCGTGCTGTACCTGCCCTGGGAGTGTTTGATGGGACAGTGTAGAGGGAGCTTTACTCTGTATCTAACCTGTGCTGTACCTGCCCTGGGAGTGTGTGATGGGACAGTGTAGGGGGAGCTTTACTCTGTATCTAACCCGTGCTGTACCTGCCCTGGGAGTATTTGATGGGACAGTGTAGAGGGAGCTTTACTCTGTATCTAACCCGTGCTGTACCTGCCCTGGGAGTGTTTGATGGGACAGTGTAGGGGGAGCTTTACTCTGTATCTAACCCGTGCTGTACCTGCCCTGGGAGTGTTTGATGGGACAGTGTAGGGGGAGCTTTACTCTGTATCTAATCCCTGCTTGTACCTGCCATGGAAGAATCACGTGAGACTCTGGAACTGATATAAATGATCTTTATTGGCATTCAGACATGGCTATTTCACCCAATAACAAAGTCATACAACCTTATTCTGGGAAGCAGCACTCAGAACCGAGAGTGATCAGGACCATGTTCTGGGCGAGTCTAACCACCTCCCCTCGACATTCAGCAGCATTAGCATCACCGAATCCCCCACCATCCTGGGGGTCACAATTGACCAGAAACTTAACTGGACCAGCCACATATATACTGTGGCAACAAGAGCGCATCAGAGGCTGGGTAATCTGCGGTGAGTGTCTCGCCTCCTGACTCCCCAAAGCCTTTCCACCATCTACAAGACACAAGTCAGGAGTATGATGGAATTCTCTCCACTTGCCTGGATGAGTGCAGCTCCAACAACACTCAAGAAGCTCAACACCATTGTGGCAATATGGTGTTGTGGCAATAACGGAAACGAGCTTAAAAACGGTGAGGACTGGGCACTTAATATTCAAGGGTACAAGGTGTTCAGAAAAGATAGGAAAGGAAAAAAGGGAGGTGGGGTGGCAGTGCTGATTAAGGAAGACATTATAGTGTTGGAAAAGGAGCATGTTCTTGAGGGGACAAGGGCAGAATCCATTTGGTTAAAGTTGAGGAGCAAAAAGGATTTGATCACACTATTGGGGGTATTCTACAGGCCTCCAACTAGTGAGAGGGAGGTAGAGGAGCAAATCTGCAGGGAAATCGCAGAGATATGCAAGAGCTATAGAGTGGTGATATTGGGGGACTTTAATTACCCAAATATCGATTGGGATGATGCTAGGGTAAAGGGAAAGGAGGGGGAGGAATTTCTGAAATGTGTTCAGGAGAATTTCCTTGATCAGTATGTTCTTGGCCCAACGAGGAAGGAGGCATTGCTGGATCTGGTGCTGGGGAATGAGGTGGGCCAGGTCGACCAAGTGTCTGTGGGAGAACACTTGGGTACGAGTGATCATCGTATCATAAGATTTAGATTAGCAATGGAGAGGAGCAAGGAACAATCTAGAGTGGAACTTCTAAACTGGAATAGGGCTAACTTCAGTGGGATGCGAAAGGATCTAGCCAGGGTAAAATGGAACCAAAGACTGACAGGAAAAACTGTAACGGAACAATGGGTGATCTTTAAGGAGGAGATGTTCCAAGTACAGGCTAGGTACATTCCAACAAGAGGGAAGGGTAAGGGAACCAAAGCAAGGGCTCCTTGGATGACGAGGATGATTGAGAAGATGAAACAAAAAATGATGAATGTCAGGTGAATTCTTCAAGGGAGAACCAGACCAAATACAATAAGTTGAGAGGGGAAGTGAAGATGATAATAAGATTGGCAAAGAGCGAATGAGAGTAGAATGGCGGTTAACATAAAAGGGAACCCAAAAACCTTCTACCGGCATGTAAACAGTAAGTGTGTAGTAATAGGTGGGGTGAGGCCTATTAGGGACAAAGAAGGTGATATATGCTTAGAGACGCAGGGCAAGGCTAGAATACTCAATGAGTACTTTGTATCGGTGTTTACTAAGGAGGTGGATGCTGACAAAATATCAGTAGAAGTGGAAAAGGTAGAAGCAATGGAAGGGGTGAAAATTGATAGACAGGGTGTACTAGAAAGACTGGGTATGCTCAGAGTGGATAAGTCACCTGGTCCAGATGGCTTGCATCCCAGGTTGCTAAGGGAATTGGGGGAGAAGATAGCGGAAGGGCTTACCATAATTTTTCAATCTTCCCTAGATGCGGAGGAGGTGCCTGTGGATTGGAAAGTGGCAAATGTGACACCATTGTACAAGAAAGGGTGTGAGGACAATCCTAGGAACTACAGGCCGGACAGTTTAACATCAGTGGTGGGTAAACTTTTAGAAACAATAATCAAGCAAAAAATTAACGGGCACTTGGAGAGGTTTAAGCTAATTAAGGAGAGCCAACACGGATTTGTAAAAGGCAGATCGTGTTTGACTAATTTAATTGAATTTTTTGATGAAGTAACAGGGAGGATTGATGAAGGGAATGCAATGGATGTTGTCTACATGGATTTTTGGAAGGCGTTTGACAAAGTACCACACAGAAGGCTGGTTAACAAAATTGAGGCTCATGGAATAGGTGGGTCAGTGGCAGCTTGGATTAGGAATTGGCTTAAGGACAGAAAACAGTGAGTTGTGGTAAATGGCTGTTTTTCAGACTGGAGGATGGTAGACAGTGGTGTTCCCCAAGGGTCAGTGCTGGGGCCACTGCTTTTTTTGATATATATAAATGACCTGGATATTGGAATACAGAGTAGAATTTCTAAATTTGCTGATGACACCAAACTTGGGGGTGTGGCAAACAGTGAGGATGAAAACAATCGACTAAAACAGGACATAGAAAGGCTAGCAGAATGGGCAGACAAGTGGCAGATGGAATTTAATACAAGTGTGAGGTGATGCGTTTTTGCAGAAGGAACAGGGAGAGGCAATATACACTTAATGGCACAGTTTTAAAGAGTGTGCAGGGACAGAGGGACCTGGGAGTTAATGTGCATAGATCCCTGAAGGTGGCAGGACATATTGAGAGAGTGGTTAACAAAGCATATGGGATCTTGGGCTTCATAAATAGAGGTATTGAGTACAAAAGTAGAGAAGTTATGCTGAACCTTTATAAAGCGCTGGTTAGGCCACAACTGGAGTATTGCGTCCAGTTCTGGTCACCACACTTTAGGAAGGATGTGAAGGCCCTTGAGAGGGTGCAGAGGAGATTTACCAGAATGGTTCCAGGGATGGGGGATCTTAGCTACAAGGACAGGTTGGAGAAGCTGGACTTGTTTTCATTAGAGCAAAGGAGGTTGAGGGGTGATTTGACAGAGGTGTACAAGATTATGACGGGTTTGAATAGGCTAGATAGGGAAAGGCTGTCCCCACAAGTTGATGGTACAAGGACTAGGGGACACAGATTTAAGGTTTTGGGCAAGAGATACAGGGGGGATGTGAAGAAAAACTTTTTTACGCAGCGAGTGGTGATGACGTGGAACTCGCTGCCGACGGAAGTGGTGGAAGCGGAGACACTCAATGTTTTCAAGGGGAGACTGGATAGGCACTTGAGGGAAATAAACTTGCAGGGCTACAGGGATAGAGCGGGGGAATGGGATTGACTGGATTGCTCTACAGAGTCAGCACAGACTCGATAGGCTGAATGGCCTCCTTCTGTGCCGTTATGACTCTATGACTGTGAGTATAACAGTGTGAACTCGCTGGTGTCTCAGCAGGTTGGAGAACTTAGCGAATCCCTTCTCACACACTGAGCAGGTGAATGGCCTCTCCCCAGTGTGAACTCGCTGGTGTATCAGCAGATGCGAAGACTGAGTGAATCCCTTCCCACACACAGAGCAGGTGAATGGCCTCTCTCCAGTGTGAACTTGCTTGTGTCTCAGTAGGTGGGATGACCGAGTGAATCCCTTTCCACACAAGCAGCAGGTGAACGGTCTCTCCCCAGAGTGAACTCGCTGGTGTCCCTTCAGATTCCGAGAGCTTTTAAAGCTCTTCCCACAGTCAGAACATTTAAATAGTCTCTCATCAGTATGAACTCGCTGGTGTCCCTTCAGATCCCCAGAGCTTTTAAAGCTCTTCCCACAGTCAGAACATTTAAATAGTCTCTCATCAGTGTGAACTTGCTGGTGTCCTTTCAGATCCCCAGAGCTTTTAAAGCTCTTCCCACAGTCAGAACATTTAAACGGCCTCTCATCAGTGTGAACTCGCTGGTGTCTCAGCAGGTGGGATGACCGAGTGAATCCCTTTCCACACACGGAGCAGGTGAACGGCCTCTCCCCAGTATGAAGTCGCTGGTGCATCAGTAGGTGGGATGGCCAAGTGAATCCTTTCCCACACACGGAGCAGGTGAACGGGCTCTCCCCAGTGTCAACTCGCTGGTGTCTCAGTAGGTGGGATGATCGAGTGAATCCCTTCCCACACACAGAGCAGGTGAATGGCCTCTTTCCTGCTCTCTCCAGCTGGTGTCTCTTCAGCTCCTGGGACCTTCTAAAGCTTTTCCCACAGTCGGAATGTTTCACCGGCCTCTCCCCAGTGTGAACTCGCTGGTGTGCCAGCAGATTCGAGGACCGAGTGAATCCCTTCCCACACAGGGAGCAGGTGAACAGAATCTCTCCTGCTCTCTCCAGCTGGTGTCTCTTCAGATCCTGGGACCTTTTAAATCTCTTCCCACAGTCAGAACATTTAATGTGAACAAGCTGGTGTCTCAGGAGGGTGGCAGAATGAGAGAATCGCTTCAAAAACACGGAGCAGGTCAACGGTCTCTCATCGGAGTGGACAAGCTGGTGTCTCAGCAGCATGGAGGGTGCAATTAATCCCATCCCACACATGGAGCGGGTTAAAGGTCTCTCCCTTGTGTGATCTTGCTGGTGTGCCATCGGAGCAGATGACTGAGTGAATTCCTTCTGGAACACGGGGCCGGCGAACAGGCTCTCCTCAGTGTGTAGCCACTGGTGTCACTTCAGGTACTTGTAGATTTTGAAGCTCTTCCCACACTCAGAACATTTAAAAGGTCTCTCATCAGTGTGAACTCTCTGGTGTGCCAGCAGACTGGAGGAGCGATTGAATCAGGTCCTGATGAATCGAGCGACTCTGTCTGTTCTTGACGTGATGTTCGGTCTGAGCTTCCTGTCTGTAAATGCTCCACTTCTAAAACCCTGTAAAAGGAGTGTAGAAAGGGGTAAGAGGGAGAATGTTGCCTCATGTCCCCCTTTCCCAGCCCAGGGGCAGTGAAGCTGATTTTCAGGCCCCAGCTGCTGCACAGGTTACATATGAACATACGAATTAGGAGCAGGAGTAGGCCACTCGGCCCCTCGAGCCTGCTCCGCCATTCAATAAGATCATGGCTGATCTGATTACTCCACATTCCCACCTACCCCCGATAACGTTTCACCTCCTTGCTTATCAAGAATCTATCTACCTCTGCCTTAAAAATATTCAAAGACTCTGCTTCCACTGCCCTCTGAGGAAGAGAGTTCCAAAGTCTCACGACCCTCTGAGGAAAAAATGTCCTCATCTCTGTCTTAAATGGGCGACCCCTTATTTTTAAACAGTGACCCCTAGTTCTAGATTCTCCCACAAGAGGAAACATCCTCTCCACATCCACCCTGTCCAGACCCCTCAGGATCTTATATGTTTCAATCAAGAAGGGTAGTAGGGATAAATCAGGGAATTACTGGCCAGTGAGCCTAACATCAGTGGTAGGGAAATTATTGGAAAAAATTCTGAGGGACAGAATTAGTCTCCACTTGGAAAGGCAAGAATTAATCAAGGATAGTCAGCATGGCTTTGTCAGGGGAGATCATGTCTAACCAATTTGATTGAATTTTTTGAGGGGTTGACTAGGTGTGTGGATGAGGGTAGTGCAGTTGATGTGTTCTACATGGATTTTAGTAAGGCTTTTGACGAAGTCCCGCATGGGAGACTGGTCAAGAAGTTAAGAGCCCATGGGATCCAGGGCAACTTGGCACATTGGATCCAAAATTGGCTTAGTGGCAGGAGGCAGAGGGTGATGGTCGAAGGTTGTTTTTGTGACTGGAAGCCTGTGTGATCGGTGCTGGGTCCTTTGCTGTTTGTAGTGTACATTAATGATTGAGATATGAATGTAGGAGGTATGATCAGTAAGTTCACAGATGACACGAAAGTTGGTGGAGTGGTAAATAGCGAGGAGGGAAGCCTCAGGCTACAGGACGATATAGACGGGTTGGTTAGAAGGGCAGAACAGTGGCAAATGGAAGTTACCCTGAAAAGTGTGAGGTGATGCATTTTGGGAGGACTAACAAGGCAAGGGAATACACAATGAATGGTAGGACCCTAGGAAGGACAGAGGATCAGAGGGACCTTGGTGTGCATGTACATAGATCCCTGAAGGCAGCAGGACAGGTAGATACGGTGGTTAAAGGCACATGGGACACTTGCCTTCATTATCCGAGGCATAGAATATAAGAGCAGGGAGGTTATAATGGAGCTGTACAAAACGCTATTTAGGCCACAGCTGGAATACTGTGTGCAGTTCTGGTCGCCACACTATAGGAAGGATGTGATTACATTGGAGAGGGTGCAGAGGAGATTCACCAGGATGTTACCTGGGCTGGCGCGCTTCAGCTATGAAGAGAGACTGGACAGGCTGGGGTTGTTTTCCTTAGAGCAGAGAAGGCTGAGGGGGGACCTGATTGAGGTGTACAAAATTATGAGGGGCATAGATAGGGTAGATAGAAAGGAAATTTTCCCCTTAGTAGAGGGGTCAATAACCAGGGGGCATAGTTTCAAGCTAAGGGGCAGGAGATTTAGAGGGGATTTGAGGAAAACCTTTTTCACCCAGAGGGTGGTTGGAATCTGGAACTCACTGCCTGAAAGGGTGGTAGAGGCAGGAACCCTCACAACATTCAAGAAGCATTTAGATGAGCACTTGAAATGTCATAGCATACAAGGCTACGGACCCAGTGCTGGAAAATGGGATTAGAATAGACAGGGCCTGATGGCCGGCGCGGACACGATGGGCCGAAGGGCCTCTTTCTGTGCTGTATAACTCTATGACTATGACTAAGTCACCTCTTACTCTTCTAAACTCCAGCGGATACAAGCCTAGCCTGTCCAACCTTTCCTCATAAGACAACCCGCCCATTCCAGGTATTAGTCTAGTAAACCTTCTCTGAACTGCTTCCAACGCATTTACATCCTTCCTTAAATAAGGAGACCAATACTGTACACAGTGCTCCAGATGTGGTCTCACCAATGCCCTGTATAACTGAAGCATAACCTCCCTACTTTTGTATTCAGTTTCCCTCGCAATAAACAATAACATTCTATTAGCTTTCCTGATTACTTGTTGTACCTGAATACTAACCTTTTGCGATTCATGCATTAGGATACCCAGATCCCTCTGCATCTCAGAGCTCTGCAATCTTTCACCATTTAGATAATATGCTTCTTTTTTATTCTTCTATGCCAAAATGGACAACTTCACATTTTCCCACATTATACTCCATTTGCCAGATCTTTGCCCACTCACTTAACTGATCTATATCCCTTTGTAGCCTCCTTATGTCCTCTTCACAATTTACTTTCCTACCTATCTTTGTGTCATCAGCAAATTTAGCAACCATGCCTTCGGTCCCTTCATCCAAGTCATTTATATAAATTGTAAAAAGTTGAGGCCCCAGCACTGATCCCTGTGGCACACCACTCGTTACATCTTGCCAACCAGAAAATGACCCATTTATGCCTACTCTCTGTTTCCTATTAGCTAGCCAATCTTCTAGCCATGCCAACATGTTACTCCCTACACCATGAGCTTTTATTTTCCGCAATAACCTTTGATGTGGCACCTTATCAAATGCCTTCTGGAAATCTAAGTACAGTACATCCACCGGTTCCCCTTTATCCACAGCACATGTTACTTCCTCAAAGAACTCCAATAAATTGGTTAAACATGATTTCCCTTTCACAAAACCATGTTGACTCTGCCTGATTACCTTGAACTTTTCCAAGTGCCCTGCTATAACATCTTCAATAATAGCTTCTATCATCTTCCCTATGACAGATGTTAAGCTAACTGGCCTGTAGTTTCCTGCTTTCTGTCTCCCTCCCTTTTTGAATAAAGGAGTTACATTCGCTATTTTCCAATCTAATGGAACCTTCCCCGAATCTAGGGAATTTTGGAAAATTAAAACCAACGCATCAATTAGCTCACTAGCCACTTCTTTTAAGACCCTAGGATGAAGTCCATCAGGACCCGGGGACTTGTCAGCCCACAGCTCCAACAATTTGCTCAGTACCACTTCCCTGGTGATTGTAATTTTCTTGAGTTCCTCCCTCCCTTCCATTTCCTGATTTACAGCTATTTCTGGGATGTTACTTGAATCCTCTATAGTGAAGACCGATGCAAAATACCTGTTCAATTCAACTGCCATCTCCTTATTTTCCATTATTAATTCCCCAGTCTCACTTTCTATAGGACCAATGCTCACTTTGTTAACTCTTTTCTTTTTTAAATATCTATAGAAACTCTTACTATCAGTTTTTATATTTCTAGCTAGCTTTCTCTGGTACTCTCATTTTTTTCTCCTTATTAATCTTTTAGTCATTCTTTGCTGTTTTTTATATTCTGTCCAATCTTCTGACCTGCCAGCCATCTTTGCACAATTATATGCTTTTTCTTTAAGTCTGATACTATCTTTAACTTTTTTAGTTAACCACGGATGGTGGGTCCTCCCCTTGGAATTTTTCTTTCTCGTTGGAATGTATATATTCTGAGTATTCTGAAATATCCCCTTAAATGTCTGCCACTGCAACTCTATTGACCTCTCCCTTAACCTAATTTGCCAGTTCACTTTAGCTAGCTCTGCTTTCATGCCCTCATAATTGCCCTTATTTAAGTTTAAAATACTAGTCTTGGACCCACTCGTCTCTCCCTCAAACTGAAGGTAAAATTCAATCATATTATGATCGCTGCTACCTAGGGGCGCCTTCACTATGAGGTCATTAATTAATCCTATCTCATTGCACAATACCAGGTCTAGTATAGCCTGCTCTCTGGTTGGCTCCAGAACGTGCTGTTCTAAGAAACTATCCCAAAAAGATTCTATGAACTCCTCATCTAGGCTACCTTTGCCCATCTGATTTTTCCAGTCTATATGTAGATTAAAATCCCCCATGATTATTGCCATACCTTTCTGACAAGCTCCCATTATTTCTTCCTTTATACTCCATCCTACCGTGTGGTTACTGTCAGGGGGCCTGTACACCACTCCCACAAGTGACTTCTTGCCTTTATCATTTCTCATCTTAACACGCAGGTGCAGCAAGCAATTAGGAAAGCAAATGGTACGTTAGTCTTTATTACAAAAGGATTGGAGTATAAGAGTAAAGTCTTACTGCAACTATATAGGGCCTTGGTGAGACCACACCTGGAGTATTGTGTACAGTTTTGGTCTCCTTACCTAAGGAAGGATATACTTGCCTTAGAGGGAGTGCAACGAAGGTTCACCAGACTGATTCCTGGGATGGGGGGATTGTCCTATGAGGAGAGATTGAGTAGACTGGGCCTATATTCCCATGAATTTTGAAGAATGAGAGGTGATCTCATTGAAACATCTACAATTCTTACAGGGCTCGACAGGGTAGATGCTGGGAGACTGTTTCCCCTGGCTGGGAAGTCTAGAACCAGGGGTCACAGTCTCAGAATAAGGGGTCGGCCATTTAGGACTGAGATGAGGAGAAATTTCTTCACTCAGAGGGTGGTGAATCTTTGGAATTCTCTGCCCCAGAGGGCTGTGGAGGCTCAGTCATTGAGTATAATCAAGGCTGAGATCGATAGATTTTTGGACTCATGGGGAATCAAGGGATATGGGGATTGGGCGGGAAGGTGGGGATGAGGTAGAAGATCAGCCATGATCTTATTGAATGGTGGAACAGGCTCGAAGGGCCGAATGGCCTGCTCCTGCTCCTATTTCTTATGTTCTTAAGAAAGCTGTTTGCTATAGCCTGCTGCACCATGACAAATACACAGAGGATTTCAGTTACGTGGAGAGACTGGAGAAGCTGGGATTGTTCTCCTTGGAGCAGAGCAGGTGCAGCGGAGATTTAATAGAGGTGTTCAAAACAGGAAGGGTTTTGATAGAGTAAATAGGAGCATGGGAACAGGAGGAGGCCATTCAGCCCCTCCAGCCTGTTCCGCCATTCAATGAGATCACGGCCGATCTGTGTCTTAACTCCACCCACCTGCCTTGGCTCCATATCCCTTTGCTCCCTTGTCTAGCAAAAATCTATCGCTCTGGGATTTTAAATGATTAATTGAGCTGGCATCGACTGCTTTCTGTGGGAGAGGGTTCCACACTTCTACCACCCTTTGTGTGAAGAAGTGTTTCCCAACTTCTCTCCTGAATGACCTGGCTCTGATTTTAAGGTGATGTCCTTGTCCTCGACTCCCCCACCGGCGGAAAAAGTTTCTCTCTATCTACTCTACCAATTCCTTTCAAAATCCTAAAATCCTCAATCACTCCTTAACCTTCTAGATTCCAGGGAACACAAGCTTAGTTTATGCAATCTCTCCTCATAATCTAACCCTTGGAGCCCAGGTAACATTCTGGTGAATCTGTGCTGCACTCCTTCCAAGGTCAGTATATCCTTTCTGAGGTGCGGTGCCCAGAACTGTACACAGTGCTCCAGGGAGTTAATGTGTGTAGGTCCCTGAAGGTGGCGGGACATATTGAGAGAGTGGTTAACAAAGCATATGGGATCTTGGGCTTCATAAATAGAGGTATTGAGTACAAAAGTAGAGAAGTTATGCTGAACCTTTATAAAGCGCTGGTTAGGCCACAACTGGAGTATTGCGTCCAGTTCTGGTCACCACACTTTAGGAAGGATGTGAAGGCCCTTGAGAGGGTGCAGAGGAGATTTACCAGAATGGTTCTGGGGATGGGGGATCTTAGCTACAAGGACAGGTTGGAGAAGCTGGATTTGTTTTCATTAGAGCAAAGGAGGTTGAGGGGTGATTTGATAGAGGTGTACAAGATTATGGCGGGTTTGGATAGGCTAGACGGGGAAAGGCTGTTCCCACTAGTTGATGGTACAAGGACTAGGGGACACAGATTTAAGGTTTTGGGCAAGAGATACAGGGGGGGTGTGAGGAAGAACTACTTTACGCAGCGAGTGGTGAGGACCTGGAACTCGCTGCCGATGGAAGTGGTGGAAGCGGAGACACTCAATGTTTTCAAGGGGAGACTGGATAGGCACTTGAGGGAAATAAACTCGCAGGGCTACGGGGATAGAGCGGGGGAGTGGGACTGACTGGATTGCTCTACAGAGAGCCGGCTCGGACTTGATGGGCTGAATGGCCTCCTGTTGTGCCGTTATGACTCTCTGGGGTCTAACCAGGGCTTTGTATAGCTGGAGCTTATAAGGTGAAACTGTTTCCAGTGGCAGGAGGGTCGGTAACCAGAGGACACAGATATAAGGTCATTGACAAAAGAACCAGAGGCGAGGTGAGGAGAATTTTATTGACGCAGCGAGTTGTTGTGATCTGGAATGCGCTGCCTGAAAGGGCGGTGGAAGCAGAGTCAATAATAACGTTCACTGGGGAATTGGATAAATACTTGAAGGGGAAACATTTTCAGGGCTATGGGGAAAGAGCAGGGGGAGTGGGACTAAATGGAGAGCTCTTTCAAAGAGCCGGCACAGGCATGATGGGCTGAATGGCCTCCTTCTGTGCTGTCTGATTCTAGGAGCCACTCCTAGAGTGGAGTGGTGCCCGCAGGGATCGTTTGGCAGGAAATTGGGAGGAGGTGGTTCACACGCAGACTGCACCTGATTTCGAGACGCTGTCCTTTTAAAATTGCTCCTCCACAGGCAAGGGGGGACTCGGACCCTTTAATAAAAATCACATTGAAGAGGAGAGTCCCTGTCCCTTTAAGAACCCTCCGCCCACCATTCCCACCTTTTTCGTAAAGTCTTTGAAATTAATAATAAAAGTTCATGCAGAAAAAATGTGAGGGTGTGACTGTAGTGAGTATCTGTGTCTGTCTGACTGTATGTGTGTGTGTCTGTGTAGAATAGCATCATAGAATGATACAGCACAGAAGGAGGCCATTCGGCCCATCGTGCCTGTGCCGGCTCTTTGAAAGAGCGATCCAATTAATCCCACTCCACCTGCTCTTTCCCCAAAGCCTTGTAAATGTTTTCCCTTCAAGTATTTACCTCAATCTCTTTTGAATTATAATATTGAATCTGCTTCCACCGCC